>NC_052051.1:97255235-97327957 GCF_903992535.2 Arvicola amphibius
TTGTTGGAGGAGCTCTGCATTGGCGCCTGCCTATCTCTTCCTTCAAAAGGAGCCCGGAGGCGCTTGGTGTCCTAGACCAATCTGTGCTGTGACTGAAACTGGTTGGATCTCCCCAGTGCCAGAGGAGGACCTATTCCTTGCATCACGATCTGAAGAAGCCCGCACTCCCTTGCAGGAATCCTCAGACCTTCCTGGAGGCCAGAGTCTGAGAAACAGAGACAAGCCTGCAGAGGGAGCTGGGGGAAGGGGGTCTGTGCTCTCTTCCAGGGCAGGTTGCCCCAGGGTCCGCATTCACTCACCAGTTCAGATGGAACATGGCCTTCTTTATGTGGTGTTGAACTTGCTGGGAAGTTCGGATTTCTTTAAATAAGGATTGTTGTATCTAGGTACCTAAACTGTTGATTTGTAAATTCTGTTTATTTTACGTTTAAAGATATTTTGTTCTCTTTATATATTTTGATATTTGTGTATTAATCTTTCTGTGCCACAGCACACACACATATATGTAAGAGGAAAACTTGTGGGTGAAAGTCAGTGCTGTTTTTTTGAATATGTGAGATCAAGGGAGGAAAGCTCAAGTCATAAGGTCTGTTGTAGGCTCCTGTAGGTTATGTAGAACATGTTGGTAAGGGTCTCTTTCTTCCCTCCTTTTTGAATAATTGCATAAAAATTAGTGTTAACTCTTTTTTAAAAGTCAGGTAGATGCCATACATGAATACATTCATGCTATTTGTTCATTTTATTGATAGTTTATCATTGAAAATCTCTTATACAATGCATTTTGATCATATTTCCCCTTACACAATTCCCCTGAACCCTCCCTACTTCTCCTCCCATATAGAGTTATACTAGAGTCATATACTTTTTCTATTAAAAAAACAAAACATTCCCCCCACAAGGTAAAAGAACCCACAGTCTGCCACATTTTTATTGAGTTTATTTTATGTTTTCATTGTTTCCAGTACATGGTGTTATCAAAAGGAGTGGTTAGGATACATAGTGAGAATCCATTGGAAGAAACTACTTCTTCCTTTGACATCAGGAAATGATTACAGAGGTGTCCTGGGCTGGGGATGGAGCCCTATTTTCACTTACCCTCTTCTATGACTGAACACCCATCTGACTTGAACCTGTGTGTGCTTGTATGCATTGCTGCAGTCTCTGTGGGTTCATGTTCATCAGTTTTTCTTGTTTTCTTGGAATCATTTATACCTCTGGCCCTTAGTATCTTTCTGCATCCTCTTCTGACTATCTCCCTGAAACTTGAGGGAAAGTTTTCATGAAGCTTTCATACATGGCTCTACACTTCCTACACTCCCTCTACATTGTTGTGAATGTCTGGGTTAATTCCGTCTCCCACAGAAACAGGGTTCACTGCTGTGGGTTGTTTGAGACATTGATCTCTTTGTGTAGCAGTCTGTCATCAAAAGTCATTTTGTTCACTGTATCCCTGTAGCAGAATAATAGTCTCAGGTTTTCTCATAGCCCATGACCTATCCACAGAGTTTCTTGTTCATGTGTGCAGTGTTAGTAATGGTGTCTATCTCCTGGATTGGCCTTAAATCCAATCAAAAGTGGCAGATTCCTGCCACAGTGCTTGTAGCACTATTTCAAGTCCATTTTGCAAGTGGGACCCTCTTGTCGTTGGGTTACAGCTGGGTTGTTGATGACTATCTTTCTCCTTCAGGAAAATGCAGAGTACATTTCTATATCATGAATGTCAGTCAGTAGGGGTGAAGCTTCATGAATGTATGACAGCAATAGTATATGACAATAAAGTTGCATATTAGCAATAAACTTGGCAGTAGAGGTAAGAATTGGGGCTTTCATAGGGGCCCATTCTCTGCTATGAAAATGATAGAACCCAATTCTGTTACTGGACCCAAAATTTTTTCTTGCAATTTTTAAAAGAATACTGAACTATGATTTTCATTATTGATCTGCTTAGGTTGGTAGATTACACATATTTAGAAATTTGCGAATTCCTAATAGTCAGATAGGGCAATCATTGATTCTTTTGTCTACTTAAGGTAGCATTTTCATTTTTCTTGATATCTGAGTTCAGTTTTAAGTTGAAGGCATATACACAGTTTATAGAATCATATTATACTGTGTGTCATTGATATGCCTGGGAGGCCTGCCTTTCCTGAGGAGAGATGGTGGAAGGAAAATCTGGGAGACAGAGGTGAGTGCTTGGGGGGGGGGCGTAGAGAGGGAAAATTAGGGTCAGACGGAATATATGAGATAAGAATAAAAAGTTGACTTGACTATTAAGAAAAGAAAGATAAAAGTACTAGTAAACTTAAGGAATTTGAATTATCAATGTGTTGATACTATTAACTCCTTAATAGCCTTTTTTTATGTTTTTTTTCCTTTTCTCATGGTTTATTTTTTTTATATTTAAAAATTTCCATCTCCTTCCCTCCTCCTCCCCCCTCCCTCCCCTCCTTCTCCCCCCTCCCTCCCTCTCCACCCATACCTCCCCTCCCTCCCTCTCAAGGCCAAGGAGCCATCAGGGTTCCCCACTCTATGCTAAGACCAAGGTCCTCCCAACTCCCCCCAGGTCCAGGAAGGTGATCGACCAAGCTGAGAAGGCTCCCACAGAGCCCGTCAATGCAGAAGAATCAGAGCCCAGAGCCATTGTCCTTTGCTTCTCAGTCAGCCCCCGCTGTTGGCCACATTCAGAGAGACGGGTTTGGTCCCATGATCCATCAGTCCCATTCCAACTGGAGTTGGTGATCTCCCTTTAAATCTTTCCCACCGTCTCCATGAGTGAACGCACCCCTCACGTTCCTGACTTTTTCCCATGTTCTCGCTCCTTCTGCTCCTCATCGGGACCTTGGGAGCTCAGTCCAGTGCTCCAATGTGGGGCTCAGTCACCTTCCCCATCTGTCGCCAGCTGGAGGTTCCCTCACGGTCCTGACTTTCTTTCTCATGTTCATCTCTCCTTCTGCTCCTCATCAGGACCTTGGGAGCTCAGTCCGGTGCTCCAAGGTGGGGCTCTGTCATTTTCTTCATCTATCGTCAGGTGGAGGTTCTATGGTGATATGCAAGAAATTCATCAGTATGGCTATAGGAACTGGCCTTTTCAGGCTCCCTCTCCTCAGCTGCCCAAGGAACTAACTGGGGCGTCTCCCTGGAAACCTGGGAACCCCTCTAGGGTCAAGTCTCTTGACAACCCTCAGGTTAGCTCCTTAAATTAAGATGGTAAATGCTCTAAATCGTCCTGTTAGTCGCGAAGAATTAGAAACTGTTATCAGAAACCTCCCTACCAAATAGCCTTTTTGTTTTATCTCTGCATAGAGAACAGTGAAACCTTGGGATATTGGCTTATAACATTTCATGTTAACAGGAAACATCACACCTGTTGCACCTGCCCTTAAAGAACAGGGGTACTTGGTGGGGAGGGTCAGTATAAAATAATGTAAATTGAATAATCATGTATGAAATTGATAAAGATAAAAGATGAAAAATTAAAAATTTAAAACAAGTGGTAAATGGACACTTGGTTTAAATTATATCATTGATACCATAGATAAATTAAAAATACTTTATCAATTGAGTTTGCATGAAAGCAAGTGGCTAACACAGAATGATATTCCGCATTATTTGAAGACCACTTTTCAGTATCGAAAAGAATGATATCATCATATTCACCAAAGAATCTCAGAGAAAATATAAAATCTTGTAACTGAAAACTAGACAAATTTGATGGCACACACTGTTAAAGAATTTTTGGTAATGGAAGTATTTTTATAGGAAATTTCATTTCTTTCCCTCAGCATAAAATAGCATTTGCAAATTACACATCATAATTCATACTGTTCACTCTGATTTAGTTATTTCTTCAGGGATGTTGTTCCTCAGTTACTATTTGTAGTCTATAATTTCACTAAGAAAGTTTCCCAAGTGACTCTGCTTCTCTAATTTCCATTGTTCCGGTTAATGAAAAGATAGTAGTGCTTGAAATTCTTCCCAAGAATTGTAAGATAATGGTTTTATTTTCATAACATTATTAATAAATTTTGCCTTCAGAAAAGTTTACAAAATAGATATGTTATTATATACATAGCAAAATAAAATCTCTGATTAGTGAACAATAAAAATCCTTTCGCCTTTAATCCCAGCACTCGGGAGGCAGAGGCAGGCGGATATCTGTGAGTTTGAGGCCAGCCTGGTCTATCAGAGCTAGTTCCAGGACAGGCTCTAAAAAAAGCTGCAAGAGAAACCCTGTCTCGAAAAACCAAAAAAAAAAAGAAAAAAGAAAAAAAAATCCTTTCAAATGATTCTTTAGTCGTAGCCATTTTATTTTATTTTATTTTTATTGATTTTTATAGAGCTCAACATTTTTTTCTGCTTACCCCCCCCCCTTCAGCCTTCCCCCAGGGTCCAAAGTGAAGAAAACTAGCCTACAAACCACAATCCCAAAGAACTTTGACAACAATGAGGACACTAAGAGAGACTTACATAGATCTAATCTACATGGAAAGTAGAAAGTAGGGAAAGACAAGATCTCATGAGTAAATTGGGAGCAGTTGTAGCCATTTTTGCTGTAACAGCATGGCTAAAGACTTCAACAGTATTTTCTCATACTTGATCAGTTTTGGTAAGGTTGCATAAAAAAGGGAGTAAAAGAAACGAAGAAAGTCAGTAAAGAAACGAGTGGTTTGATATAGTTGTGTTTAGTGTTGCTTTAATTTTAGGCTATTAATGACCAGTGTCGGTATAACAGGACATGAATAGCTGACGATGTAACTTTAGAGTTTATAAAGTAAAGGCTTTTACGTAGACCGAAACACTGGAATTAAGGAAGGGAGGAACCTCTTAAGGAAAGATCTGCATGCACTCAAGACATTGATGCTGGATTTTGAAAAGAGCCTGACTTTTCGTTATAGATTATTATTTATTTGAAGACAAAAATTCATGGGGTCCTGTTGATGTTGTATTTATGGGTAATCATAAGACAACAGTGCAAAAATATAGCCTGATGATCCTTTCACTAAGGAAAGGCAAGAAAAAGCACAAATCCCACCTTCAGAAACCAAGTACATTTTCTCAACTGAAAGGGTATCCTGGAAAGGAAGAAGTGTGGGGGTGATGCTGACTAGCATCACACAAAAGACACAACCAAACAAAGCCATCTGCTCTAATCTGGTTCTCACAGGACTCCGCATGCAATCAAAGCATTCTCGTGCAGACATGAGTCACATGATTTCAACCTGGCCAATGAGAGAGTCCCGATTGTCTACCCAATTTGATTGGCTCAGTTCTGTGTAAGTCACCAATCAGGTTACAGATCAAGATGCATATCACGAGCAGGGTGACTAACAGGCAGTTGGTTCTAGTCCCAGAAGGTTGAAGGCAGAGCTTTCACTTCGAGGACACCACAGGAAGAGGCAGTACATACAGAGAGTGTATGAAGCCACCAGACTTGGAGGAAGCCTTTCTGATCTACCCCAACAACACCCGGTACAGCCTGATTGACCATTGTCTTCCAAGACTTTTGCTTTCATGAGACCCACACTGTTCTCTTTGTCAAAATAACTTTGGAGTGTGGGTTTGGCCACTGGCCCTTGTTCCTACTGGTTGTTAGTGAGGATCCCAAGCCTGGATTCTGAGCTACTTAGGACTTTGATCATCACTGCTTTGTCTAAAGAGTCTGTGCCAGCTGAGATACCCAGGTCCCAAGACCATGAACTGCCCCCAACTAACCACTGTCCTCTGATGAGTACTCAGTGACATGTTTTAGGTTCCAAAAAAATTTACATTTTGAGATTATCCCATCACAATAACAAAGTAATCTGCATTTGCAGCAGTTTTCTGAAAAATGATTAAATTTAATTATTGGAGCTATGGGTATTGCAAACTGTATCCTCTTTATATGTTGATTTGTTATCTTTTATGTTATTATTGTCTTTCTGTTCTTCAGTAATGAACTGAGATTGAGCATGAACATAGCCGTTTTCATGTGCTGTTGAACTTGTGGGAAAATTTCATGTACTTTTAATATGAATTCTCATGTCTAATTTTATACACTGTTGGATTATAATTTTTTTATTTTACATTTAGCATTATTTTCTTCTATTTATTCATTTAGATACATGTGTATTAATCTGTCTGTGCCACAACATACACTTTTGGAAGTTAGTGTATTATTACAACATGTTGTTTCAAGGGAGGAAAGCTCAAATCTCCTGGTCTTGTAGTAGGCTCCTGTAAGCTATGTAGAGCATATTAGAAAGTGTCTTTTTCTTCTTCATGATTGAATAGTTGAACAAATATTAGTGTTAATTCTTTTTGAATGTCATGTAGAATGCATACAAGAGAGCATTCATACCAGTCTTTCTTTCTTGACATTTCATCATTGAATGTCTTCTATGCAATGTATTTTGATCATTTTCCCATTCCCAATTTCCTCCAAAACCATCCTATCTTCCCATAACACCTATGGTTATGGTCTTATAAACTGTCTATTATATAAAAAACACAGAAACAAAAGAAAAATTAAAATAAGGAATTAAGACCTATACAATTTACCCACCAAAGAGCAATGAGTCCAAAAGTCTACCACATTTCTATTGAGTTGATTTTGTGTTTCCCATCAATTCCAGGGTATGGATCCTACCAAGAGGTTAAGTTATCCAGTAAGAATCCATAGGAGGAAAATGGTTCTTCTTGCCATCAGGAAACAAATGCTGATGTTTTCCTGGTTTGGAATGGAACCCTGTTTCCCCTCTTCAATGACAGAGCCCCCATCTGACTTGAACCTGTGTATGCTTGTATGTATTGCTGCAGTCTCTGTGGGTTCATGTGTTCATCAGTTTCATTGCTCTTTGGAATCATCTATTACCTCTGGCCCTTAGTATCTTTCTTCCAGTCTTCTGATTAGCTCTCTGAAACTTGGGGGAAAATTTTCATGAAGACTTCCAATTAAGAGAGTGTATTATGAAACCTCACACCCCCTCTCCATTGCTGTGAGCCTCAGGGTTAGTGTCATCTCCCATAAGAAAGGGCTTCACTGCTGTGGGCTGTTTGAGACATTGGTCTCTTTGGGTAACAATCTGTCATCAAAAGTAATTTTGTTCACTGTGTTCCTGTAGCTGAAAAATAGTAGCAGGATTTCCTGTAGCCTATGAACTATCACCTCAGTATCCACTCTTGTCCACGTGAGCAATGTCCGTAAGGATGTCCATCTCCTGGAGGGATATTAAATCCAATTAAAAAGTGACTGGTTACTGCCATTGTACTCATGCCATTAGTGCATCAGTCCATAGTGCTAGTGGGTCACTGTTGTCCTAGGGTTTATAGCTGCGTGATGCTGATGATTATCTTTCTCGTTCTGTAGAATACAGAATACATTTCTGTATCATGAGTGTCAGTTGGGGAGCCTTCTAACTGTTGAAGCACCTGTTCTACTACTCCATGTCAGCTGACATCCATGAGTGTTGTATTCTGCAATAGGACACAATAGGAACGTTGCATCATAGCAACATATCTTGGCAGTAGGTGTGAAGATTGGGGTTTTCATGGGGCTATCTGCTATGAAGAAGAACCCAGTCATGTCACTGACCTCAAATGTTTTCCTTGAAATTTTTTCAAAGACTAGTGAACTATATTCTCATTATTAATCTTCATAGGTTTTTATATGCCATTTTTTCCTTCTAAGAGATTTCATACACTTTGAAATTTGTCATTTGCTCCAGTTTCACAATTCATGGGACCATTGGTTTCCAAAATGTTTCCAAAGGAAGGATCAGAGCACCAGGGGAGTCAGGGATACCATGGATCCCCATCCTACAAAATCAATTGACTGGTACTCATAGTGGCTCAAAGAGATCAGGGAGCCTGTGGGAGGAGGATCTTTCCTAGATCCTGTGCACATATGTTGTTTTCCATATGCTTGATGTCACTGTGGGATTTCTAACAGTGGGAGAATGTGGCTGCAAATCCTTAGGCCTAACAATGGTGCCTTTTCCTCCTTCTAGGTTTCTGGGTTCAGCCTTGATATGATAGTATGTACACAATTTAATAGAAGAATATTATGCCATGTTTAGTTGATGTCCCTGGGAGGCCTGCCCTCTTTTGTGTGGAGATGAAGGAAGAAAAAACCTGAGGGAAGAGGCGGGAGAGCCTGGGGCACAGAAGAGTGTGAAACCTGGGTCAGCATATAATATATTAGAAAAGAATAAAAACTTCACATTACTGTTAAATAATGGAAAGATAATATTACTAGGAAAGTTGAGAAATTTGAATGAGAAATGTGTTGACATTACTGACTCCTAAGTAGCCTTTTTTATATCTCTACATAGAGAATAAAGAAACCTTGGAACATTGGCTCCATCACTATGTTTTTAGAAAACATCATACTTGTTACACCTGCCCTCAGAGTAACATTGTCAGATCTTTAGAAAGGAGAGAAATACAATGTAAATTCAATAATCATGTATGAAATCATCAAAATTATAGAAAGATTAAAAATTAAAACCCCTAAACCAGTTGTAAATGTACAAATAATTTAAAAGGTATGATTGATGCCATAGATTTCTGAAAAATGATCTATTAATTATGTTTGCATGATAGCATGTGACTAACACAGAATGATATTCCACCTTATTTAAAGACCACTTTCCATTATTGTGTTGACAAGTGTGATATCATTATATTCACCAAACTATCTCAGAGCAAAATATACAATTTGAGAACAGTAAAATTGATAAATTTGATGTCATAGACTGAGTAAGACTCTGGAAATGTAAAATATTTTTCTTAGAAGTAGCATTCCTTTCTCTCAGCATAGGAGAAGATCTGCAATTGTGCCTCACAATTCTTTCTACTCACTCCGATTTCGTTATTTCTGCAGGAATGTTGATTCTCTGCTGTCACTTGTACTCTATAATTTCACTAAGAATGTTTCTCAAGTGTATATGATTCTATGATTTCATTGTTTAGGTTATAGAGAACTTAGCAGTGAAAAAAGACTCAAAATTTCTTCTAAAGACTGATTCAGAAATGATTCAGTTTGCATAGAATTTTTAATTCATTTTGTGTTCAGATATGTTTATAGAATAAATAGGATATCATTTCCATACAAAAATAAAACCCCTTGTTAGTTGCCAAAAAATGTCTTCCAAATGATGTTTTATAAGTAGCCATATGTACTGTAAAAAGATCAAAGTTGACTACAAATTTAAACTAAACTTTCTCCTCTTTGATCACTTTTGGTGAAGTTGTATCTGTTTTGCTTGTTCTTTTCAATAATAAAGCATTTATGCCATTGCAATGTTCACGCTTGTCTATTTCCTTAGGTTTAGTTCTCATCTTAAGTATGTTTCTCAGAATTTCTTTAGAGTTTGGCTTTTTCTTATTTTCTGTGACCCAGAAGTTCACTGTAAGGTTGTTCTCATCTGTCACACTTGTTCATTAAGAAAAAGAAAGCTAAAAACTTTACCCCTTTACTTACTTCTCATTGTTTTTAATCTGATTTTCTCAGTTGGCATTGGCATGGAAATTATCAAGAACATTTCTAGCAAGACCAGAGAGAAGGAGACCATGCAGCTTGCCCTGAATGCCAGCGCCTATGAAGAGGAGACCATTACAGATCACTACATCATACTAAATAACCTCGGCAAAGGGGCCTTTGCTGAGGTGAAGTTAGCTTGTCATCTCCTCACAAATGTGAAAGTCGCAGTTAAAATCCTTGCGAATCGTGAGGAGAGTGACGGTAACAATAGGAAAGAGCTCAACATCATGAAAGAACTAGACCACCCGTATATAATAAAGCTCTTCCACGTCATCGACAGCAAAGACCACACCTATATGGTGTTGGAGTTTGCTGCTCAGGGTGATCTAGTCACGCTCATTGAGGAGGGTGGCCCTCTTCAGCAGAAAGAGGCCCAACACATCTTCTGCCAGATTGTGTGTGCAGTGCACTACTGCCACGATAATGACATCGCACACAGGGACATCAAGCTAGATAACATCCTGCTTGATGGCAAAGGAAATATCAAACTGTGTGACTTTGGCCTGGCCATCAGAGTCAGCTCTGGGCAGAGGTGCAAGGGATTCTGTGGCACAGTTGAGTATTGTGCTCCAGAGCTATTCGATGACACAGAGTATGATGCAAGGGCACTTGACATCTGGAGCATGGCAGTGGTTCTGTATGTAATGGTGACAGCGAGGTTCCCATTCAATGCAAGGACCTATCCAGACATGAAGGAAGAAATGCTGAATCCCATGTACTACATTCCTTACACACTTTCTCAAAACCTTGTGCTTGTACACCTCATTGTGCACTTGTTCACTGTGAACCCTGAGCAGAGGCCCACGATATGTGACATTAGGCAGCACCAGTGGATCAGAGACAGGCAAGAATGTTGGAAACTCCCATCATCCTCAGAGTCATTCTGTAAGAAACCAAATCCCAGCATTGTGCTGGCTATGTGGGGTATGGGCTACCATCCCAAGGCTATTTGTGACTCTCTACGTGAGAAAAAATTCAATAACATCATGGCCACATACCTAATTTTAAGCCACGAGTCACCCCAGGACCACATTAAATCTGCCAGTAAGTCTTTGCAGGCCTGTTTCGCTGTGTCATCAACAGATGCTCTCAAGTCCCTTCCTCCTAAGAGGAGAGTGAGTGAGCCTGCCATTCCCACCTTCGCCCTGCTGACTGAACATCAGGGGCAGGATGAGAAGTGTTCAAGCAAGCAAGGGAGCAGAAACCTGAGCATGCCTGCCACCTTGTGCTGCCTGCTGGAGGAGGACATCCCTCCCCAACCAGTACCCACGTGTGCTCCTGAGGTTACTCCTCTCCTGAGCAGAAGTTTGGAAGTAGGTAGCATGGTTTGCAACGAGTTGTCCTCACAATGCCCATTCTCTGAGTGCATTTCTTCTGCACAGTATTTGTCCTGCGAGGCACTCCAGGAAGTGAGCACCCCGAAGAATAGCTTAGATGCTCAGAGTACACCCTCTGTAAGGAAGGAAAGGGAGACACCTCAGGGTATGAGCAGCACTGAAACCCTTGGAACTCAGAGATCTTCCCTTCAGACAATGTCCAAGAACAACTTAAAAGGTGTCCTTCCTGAAGATGTAAGTGCAGCCTCTGCCAGCAATCTGTCCAAAGGCTGGAAGAGGGTTAAGAAGAGAATTGGGAATTATGTGAGATTTCTGTGCTGCTGTATTCCGCTCTCACGAAAAAGCCATGTTTCTCAGAAGGAAGAGGTACCACTGAAAGGAGAGAGCATTGCAGGTGCACACACACAGCTAAATGGGGTGCCCAAGATGCACGTCAATATTTATTAATCTATATGTTTTCTAATGTCCTTTTTGACCATCATATGATAGTTAGGATAGGTAAATTAGGAATTCTTATTCTAAAAAGGGTTGCTCCAAAACTCTATCACAACCTTTAACCTGAAATGTTTAAGCTAAAGTAGACAGTATTGCATGAGAAGTAGAAGCTTTAGAAGCAGCCAGAAGTAGTGTTGTCTAAAGGAAGAAAGAATTATAGAGCATCAAAGGCTTTGAGGGAAGAAAACTAAAAAGATCAGGAAGAATATAAGAAGAGCCAATGGCAAACAGATGATCCAGAAGGATATAAGAAACAAGAGTCTGAAGTGTATATTTCAAAGTTCTTAAGACTGTGCCTTCCATAGGTCATTATTGTCTTATGTACTGAGTCATTGTAGAAGATAATGTTAGCAGTTCTATTGACTGAGATAGCCAAATTGGGAGCAAATTGGGAGCCATGCAGGAAGTCCAGATGACAGAGTGTCGTGTACTCCAACAGAGAAGTCCAGCACCTACCAAAGGCTTTTCAACAGATAACCATTATTAACAGGAGGTATGTCCAATAGCTGGCCTTCAAGAGCATCTTTCTCAGAGAGCAGCCTTGTGCCAAAATTCTCCCCAAAGATACTCTTGAATTAGAAGTCCCAATATGCAGGTCTTCCATGACATACAACATCAATACTAATTCCTCTGTCTTTCCCTTCAAGGTCAAGTCCAAAGGAGATGGTTTTTTTCTACAATGGACAGAGGTGAATCTCTTCCTTCCTCCTCTCCCCTCCCTGCTATTGTGTTTGCAGGCGGCCTGTATCCATTTCCCTCTTTTCACACGAGACACTCCCAATGCATGCTGGTTCAGTCTAGCTGTTGGTGAAGGGGCCCTTATTTTGGGGTACTTGTCAGAACTATATTTGTCTCCTAACAGGAAAGGGACACCAAGCAGGAAGGAAATGGTTACCACTATAGAAGGAATTCTGGAATGTTGCTCCAGTATGCAAGGTGGGTATTGCTTGATTGTCCTGATACTGGGGAACAGTGGACACATGACTTAGTCTGCAGTCTTGGAACTACTTTTTGGTTAGATCCCACATCAGGGGTCAGAGGGTCAGACCTAGACAGAATCTCGTGACTGTAGATTAGAAGCATTCTCCTAGGATCCCCTTTTGAAAGTTGCATTGGTGTTGTCGTGGACACCCTCTATGCAGAAACAATGATGTAATGAGGAGGGGCCACTCAGAAGGGACTGAATGCCAGGGCTTATCTGTGGGTCTCATGATGGAAGGCAGCACTGAGAACATGAATTTTTATTTTGTTATATTGGAGAGGTTTCTCTGATGTGTTTTATCCTTGACACTGATCCACAGAAAGATAAGCATGAGGCTGCCAAAGTCAACTGTTTCCAACTCCAAGGAACTTGGTCATTAAGCTCATGATGCAGAGGAACAAAGGTAAGAAGACAAACAACAGAGCAATGGATTCAGAGTGGTTTTGAGATAAATTGTGGCAAGTAGCTCATCTTTCCACCTCTGCCCCTAGCTGTTATGGAGGAACAGTTTGGGTATAACGGGTGAACACCATCTTACCCCTGTATGGAAGAACAATCACTGCAACTGGCAAGATGCTTCGTCTGTACTGGGTTGAAGAACCATGAGAATGAGAGTGCACACAGCCTCGCAAGGAAAATCAGACTGGAGTGGCAGACCTTCTTGTTTATGTGGCCATACCTGCTCTGCATCAGTAGGGGATTACTAAGGGAAGTATCATTCGTGATATACCTTACTGAATGCAGTGCCTGGGAAAGGGAGACTTGGGTGCTGTAGCCAGGTCAGTGAAACCCAGGAGATACAACCAATGAGAATCATGGGCTCCAGACTCACATGACAGACTCTACAAAGGCTAATCTCAGTATGAACAGTTGTGGTGTTTATTTTGACATTTGTCTTGGGACTAATGACGACTTTCCCTGATACAAAAGCAAGTATCTATCTTTAGCTTTTTATCTGAGAGAACAGAAGTCAGCTGAGTTTCAGACTCCCACATCCATCACTTCCCTCCTTTAATGCCTCCCTGCTGGATGGAGCAGCGGCAGGGTCCATGACTACCAGATATTTGTAGGAGGAACTTCACACTTCATCCCAAAGCTGTCCACAGGTGTCCTCCTCACAGAGCACAAACCTGAGTCCTTAGATGCTCTTCTGGACATAACATATTTGGTTGGTATAATGATTAAGTACAGCCCCAGGCCACTTGACACAGCCACGATGAGCAGTTTGGTACAGGTGGATCACATGAAGTTTCCCTAGTCAACTCCAGATGTCTTATTGTTCGCCCTTTCTTTCCTATTATCTGCAGGTTCTTTGGGACACGATCTTTTGTGGAAGCTCATTTTCACCAAGTATGTATCCTGTATAATGTAGACAAGAGGACGTGAGATGAGGTGCAGGAAGCAGAGTGCCTATGTTAAGACATGTTGGTGGGAAAATGCATTTCCTCCTTTGTTCCCAGTGCCTGATGCATGAAAAGTTGCAGGCCTGTCATGAGGAAGCATTCCCTGACTTCTGCTGTCCCTGACGTACTCTAATGATGTTGGCCTAGGGAAGGTCACCTTGGATAACAATGAGCATTATACCTGCCTCTTTAGTCCCCGAATTTCCTAAAGTAAACCTGCCATTATCTCCCAAGACCACAGATCTTGTGCCTGTGGATGTGGAACTCTCAGCCAGTTTTCTCACTGATCTACAATATTCCTTCTCTTTTAGATGCCTGGCAACATCTGAGATTGTGTCCCTGGAGGATTCCTAACCTGAGGACTTGCACACTCAACACTGGTGTCAGCGATGTAAATGGTCATCTCCGAGTTCGGGATAGGTCAGAAGATCTACACACCTTCAGGGGGACATCCTGTACAGGCCATTGAGATGGCTCATGTTCCAGCATCCAGCTCCAGAACCTTCTCCAATTGTCATCAAGATCTGAGGATAACAGAAGGATCCCATAGGAAAGCTGTCCAATGTATGTTACCATTAAATTTCCGGCGTAGATTCAGGCTGTGTGTTTTTCGATAGTGTAAAAATGTCACCTATGACTCTCTTTTTTCAGAGATGACCCTGAAAAATTACCTGAGCAGAGAAAGAACGTGCTACTACAGAGCCTTGGGACACACGAGTGCATGTGTCCACAGCCTCTAAACTGGAGTTCCTGAAAAGGACAGTGTCCTTGGACCTTCTCTCTCAGGCCACCAATCACATGATGATGGTGCACTTGACGTCTGTCACTTAAGTCACTCATATGGTTTCCTACCGGTATTGGAAAGAGACAATACACGAACAACAAATACCAAAGTACCAAAGTAGGTTTCCTGCTGAATTTACACCAATTGGCAAATAGAACATTTATTTTTCATCCAAAAGACTCTAAACTCTCAGAGTCCTCTTTTCTCCACTCTTGTCACTGTTGTTAAGATGACAGATCTTTTCTCAGACTCAAAATTGAAAATCTGGTCCCCAAGCACTGAAACATCCAAACTGAGTCTAGTTCTAAAAGTGATGGCAGAGGACAGGAGCGACTTATCCAGACTCTGCACTTGTGGTTCCAGCCCTTCACAAAGTCTCAGAGATCCACAGAATTGGACAGGCAAGAAACAGAAATGGAAACATGGATTCAAACACAAATCCCAGCCAGAGACCCACCTACATCGCATCAGCTGATTTTGTCAGGGCCACCTTTGGAAATCAAGACAGAGAAAATGATCTGTCCACAAAATTCTGCAAGTATGCCAAAGTAAACAATAAGGAACCCATTAGAAAACTGAACACAAATTTAATTATTGCAGCTGACCCCAATGCAAACACTACAAAATTCATGTAATAGATGCAGAAGCGATCTACGTAAGTTTCAGCCTCTTAAGGAAGAAGACAGACACAGCCCACACGAGACACACAAGCTTTAAGGATATTAGCCAAAAAATACAAAATCTGAAGCATAGCTGGGGGAGACTGTATCGTATGACATCGAGAGAAAGCCTGGACACCATTTTCATAACCCAGCAGACAACAAATACCTGTTCTAAGACAAGATGGTTCAGTGCTATGCAGCAGGAAGGAGTGTCCAGGCTGACAACCAGATGTGTTCTGCTCACCACACTTACACCCGTGTGACTCTCAACGTTACTTCATGAAGATATGGTAAAGAAGCAGAATGAAGACTCGCCAAAGCTGGGGACTCATTTCCACCTCTGATAGTCAGCTATACTCTTGACTCTCAAACACCCCAGCCCAGGAGAAGAGGGATGCTGACCACAGCACAGATGTAAGACTTCCTTGAGCCCATGAGTCTCCATGCTGCTGCTGGAGCCCCGAGAGCCTAGCAGTGCACACTCCCCAGCACTGATGCACATTCAGTGCTAGATGTCAACCCATGCAGACCACATCACCCTTGCTTCCTCACAATGAATACATGTAGCCAGGCTATGTTGACACCCCACATATATCCCCAAAGAGCTAGGTGTCAGACCCTGATGGACATCCACAGCCCACAATCCACATATCCATTTAGATATCAGCCCTTACCTGACACTGTTCTTACCTGTACACTCATATATTGTCATCCATATACATTACTATGGCAGTTCAGGATGTTCCTTCCCCTTTCAACTCCCACACCAGTAGTAGTAAAGATCCTACACAAATGTCTCCTCCCATCTGCTGTGCTAAACAGCATTGCTAGTAATTGGCACTATTCGACATTGTCTGCCTGACACCATCTCTGTGCATTGTGTGGTTTTATAACCAGCTGAGTACCAGCTCCTGAACTGCCCTATGTGATTTCTTCCATGTCAGGCCTTGTGGGACACCAACCGTGAATCCCTAAAATTTCTGTGTATCAAATTCAACTAGAACATGCCCCCACCACACCTATAAGTGACTTCTTAGTGCTATTAGACAGAAACTGCACCCCCTTGTCACTTGGTCAGTTAGTTTACAGCAGTGAATGCTCAGTGAATGGTTAGGAGTTCTTCAGGGCCTGACATCAAGCAGAACATCTAGGACTCAGAATACAGAGAAGGAACATAGACAAGCTTGATATATAGCAGTGTGTGTAGGAGATATAGACCAACAGGACCCGATATCTAGAAATTCATGTGTGTTCCATTCTCCCTTGCAAAATACACACACAATTCTGTTTGTGTCAGTGGCATGCTTCTGCTAACTATAATACCACATATACTAATTTGTAAATCCCTGCTGCACACCATCATGCTTCCCAACACACACTGCATAGTATGAGCCCAAGGGGATCATTCTCCACACCTGACGCCACTCTGCACATATAGCAGAATCAGGCCTAGCTGTGTTTTTCTTGTTCTCGCGATCTTTTGTTCCTACATCCTCTTCTCTGTCTTTTCTCTTGGTCTCTGTCTCTGATTCTCTCTCTCTCTCTCTCTCTCTCTCTCTCTTTCTCTCTCTCTCTCCTGTATGTGTTTGTGAGTCTAATTTGGATATTCAGGACTGTGGGCCCAGGTGGCCCTTACATCTATTTGTCTGTGTGTAGATTTGGCTATAGGGGAGGCTATAACTAGCGGAATCTGCTGTCTATCCATATATATAAGGCTTTGCCTATGGAAGGAAAAATGGGAGGAACTGACAGCATGTCCATGATATTTTAATGTGTTAAGGTTGCCCTGTGCCAACATTTCTTACTAGGTAAAAAAATACACACCACACACACACACACACACACACACACACACACACACACACACAAGATGACATGCCATGATCAGTTTCTTCCTTTTTTCACCTCCAAAGGCAAAGCTTCACACACACATACATGGACGCAGATCAGATTAAGTTACTTATATCCTCTGCTATATCCAATCCAACACACACGCGAAGAGATTCAGGACTGACTGTGTTCCCAATTCTGAATAGGCAAGTTACACATACAAACACATGCTGGCAAGAGAGAAAAACAGGGATTGGAGAGAACAGGGGAGGGGAGAAGAGGAGAGAGAATGAGAGAGGGTAGGAGGGGAGGAGAGGAGAGCAAATGAGAGGACAGAAGAGGAGAGGAGAGGAGATGTGAGGAGAAGAGAGGGGAAGAGAGGGTTGGAGAGGAGAGGGGAGGAGAGGAGTTGGGAGAGGAAGAGAGAAAATGAGAAGAGGGTTGAGGGGAGGGGATGAAAAATGGGAGAAGAGAGGAGAGGGGGAAAAAGAAAAAGCAGGTGAGGAGAGGAGAGAAGAAGGGAGGAGAGAAAAGGTGAGGAGAGGAAAGATGAGGTGAAGGGAAGAGAGGGGAGTAGAGGAGAAGAGAGATGAGGGAGAAGTGGTGAGATGTGAGTGGAGGAGAGGGAAGGAAAGGGAGGTGAAAAGAGGAGAGGGAGAAGGTGGGAAGAAACGGGAGGGTAGGAGAGGTGAGGAAAGCAGAGAGAAGGAGAGAATAGAGTTGATGGAGAAGAAGAGAGGATAGCTGAGGAGAGGGAAGGGAAGGAGAGGAGATGGGAAGATATGGGAGGAGAGGAGAGGAGAGACAAGGGGAGGAGAAGGGAGGTGAGGGGAGGGGATGAGCAGGTAGTAGTAAAGAGGGTAGATGGAGAAGAAGAGAGGAGAGGCAAGGAGAGGGGAAAAGAGTAGAGAAGGGGGAGGAGAGGAGGGAATCAAAAGAATCTGGAACAAGAGAAAGAGATCTTGGTGTCAGGTCCAGTAGGTATGCCTTCACCCACAGTCAAGGCCTCCCAGACACATGCCAGATCCTGATGCCAGGTTCTGCTACATTTACCATTTCCTTACAACTAAAGTCTTCCACACAGGGCTAAGTGTAATGCTGTGCAAGATCTGCCAACTGGTATGTCCACCACCACCCATACATGATTTGGAACAAGAACTTCTCAGAATCCTCTATTCTATAGCCACTGACACAGTAGACACATGGGTGATGATAGATAATGTGAATTATTTCCTACCTAACAAAGCACACATCAACACAATACATGCACCTCAGACACACACACACACACTTACACACACACATACACAAAGAAACACTTGTATGCATGCAGGCACTCATGCATGTAAACACCAGTATATATCAGATTCTTCATGTTAAATCCCTCCCACAGAAATCTTGCATACACATCAATGTAACACAATTTAGTATTCTCTCTCTCTCTCTCTCTCCCTTCCTCTCCCTCACACACCCACATACATACACAAACACAGACACTTGCATGCATGCATGCACATACACATCATGAATACAACAGTTCATACGAAGTACTTATTGTTGTCCCCTGACAGAGAAATCTTACATACACATAAATCTTACATAAATTATTAAGTGGCTATTTTATCTAAGTATTTCCTGCCATACACTGAAAGTTATCTATGGCTGAATATCAGTTCCTGATAAGTACACTCAAAAATACAACCGATCTGAGGGTATAAAGCTGTGAGAATAAACACAGGGTTAGCTGTCATGGCCTCTTTGTTTCTCCCTGCCATACATCAAAAGCCCCATATATAGGAACTCAATCTCTCTCTCTCTCTCTCTCTCTCTCTCTCTCTCTCTCTCTCTCTCTCTCTCTCTCTCTCCTCTCTTTCTCTCTCTGCATGTGTTTGTTTGTCTAATTTGGATTTTCAGGATTGGGGATCTAGCCAGCCCTTTATCTATTTGTCTGTGTGTGGATTTGGCTATAGGGGAAGCTGTAACTAGCGGAATCTGCTATCTATCCATGTATGTAAGGCTTTGCTTACGGAGGGAGAAAATGGCAGGAACTGACAGCATGTCTCTCAACATCACCGCACTTACATGTACATTTTTATGTGTTAAGATTCTCCTGTGCTAGCATAACTTACTAGCTAAAAGAACATACTACCCACCAAACACACAGAAACACATACAAAAAATGATATGCTATCTAACAGTTCCTGCCTTTTTCACCTCTAATGGCAAAGCTTCACACATACATACATGGACACAGATCAGATTAAGTTAGTTATGTCCTCTTCTATATCCAAATCCATCACACACACAAACGGATTCAGGACCTGCTGTATTCCCAATTCTAAAGAGCCAATTACACACACATACACATGTTGGTGAGAGAGTGAGAGAGTGGTGGGAGTGGAGGGGGAGGAGAGGAGAAGAGAAGGGAGAGGAGGGGAGGAGAGGAGAGAAAATGGGAGGATATGAGATGATAGGAGAGGAGAGAAAAGAGAAGAGAGGAAGAGAAGGTATGAGAAGATAGGGGAGCTCAGGAGAGGCAAGTAGAGGAGAGGGGAAGAAAGGAGAGGGGAGGAGAGGGGAGGAGAGGAGAGGAGACAGAGGGGATAAAAGAGAGAAGAGATGAGAGAAGAGGTGAGGTGAGGGGAGGGTAGATGGATAAAAGGAGAGGAGAGGAGAGTGGAGGGTAGAAGAGAGATGAGAGAAGAGATGAGCGGAGGGGGTAGATAGATAAAAGGAGAGGAGAGGAAAGGGGAGGGGAGGAGAGGAGAGGAGACAGAGGGGATAAATGAGAAAAGAGATGAAAGAAGAGGTGAGGTGATGGGAGGGTAGATGGATAAAAGGAGAGGAGAGGAGTGGGGAAGGTAGAAGAGAGATGAGAGAAGAGATGAGCGGAGGGGTGAGTAGATAGATAAAAGGAGAGGAGAGGGGAGGAAAAGGGAAAAGGGAGAGGGGAGGAGAAGTAGGGAGATATTAGTGGAGGAGAGGTGAGGAGATGAGAGGGAAGGGGAGGGAACAAGAGAAGAGGAGAGTTCATGGGAGGAAATGTTAGAGAGGAGATGTTAGGAGAGGAGAAAGAAGGAGCAGGGAAGAGATGGGAGGAGAGAGGAGGGGAAGAGAGGAGAGGAGATGAGAAGGGAGGAGAGGAGGGGAAAAGAGCAAGCTTGGAAAAATAGGTAAGCCTTCACCCACAGTCAAGGCCCCTCAAACACTTGCCAGATCTTGATGCCAGGTTCTGCTACATTTACCATTTCCTTACAACTAAAGTCTTTTACACAGGGCTAAGTGTCATGCTTTGCAAGATCTTCCAACTTGTATGTCCATCACCACCAAATACATGATTTGGAACAAGATACTTCTCAGAATCCTCTCTTCTATAGCCACTGACACAGTAGACACAAGGGTGGTGATAGGTAATGTGACGTATTTCCTACCTAAAATCTAAAACACACAGCAACGCAATACATGCATCACAGACATGCACATACACACCCACACACCCACACACATACACACACACAGACACTTGCATGCATGTATGCACACATGCACTAATAAAACCAGTACATATCAGATTTTTCATGTTATCCTCTCACACAAAAATCTGGTATACACATCAATCTTACATAGTTTAGGTTCTCTCTCTCTCTCTCTCTCTCTCTCTCTCACACACACACACACACACACACACACATACAGAGACACTGGCATGCATGCATTCAAATACACATACTTGAATACACCAGTTCATATCAAGTACTTCATGATATCCCCTCACAAAAAAATCTTGCAAACACATAACTCTTACATAAATTGATAAGTGCCTATTCCTTCTAAGTGTTTCCTGCCCTACACTGAAAGTCAGCCATGGCCTCGAAAATACAACCAAGCTGAGAGCATTAAGCTGTGAGAATAAACACAGGGCTAGATGTCATGGCCTCTTTGTTTCTCCCTGCCACACATCCAAAGCCCCACATATAGTAATTCAATCTCTGTCTCTCTGTCTCTCTGTCTCTCTCTCTCTGTGTCTGTCTGTCTCTATCTCTCTCTTTCTCTCTCTCTCTCTCTCTCTCTCTCTCCTCTCTTTCTCACATCTCTCTCTCTCGCTCACACACACACAGTCACACATAAACATACACACATACACAGAGATTTCATTATCTCTCCTGTGAGGTACCACTTCTCATAAACACAAATCACACACATAACCTGGAGTCATGACCAGCTAGGTTTTCTCTGCCTGCCTTACATAGAAGTGTCTTGAACACTTCAGTTCTCTGATCCTGTTAGATACCCTCTCCTATAGTGAAAGTTCAACCTATACATACAAGTCTCCTTATCTGGTCCTAGGACAAAACCCTTCCCTACAACCAAAGTCATACATGAAAAAAACAAAAAAAAAATAAAAAAATAAAAATAAAAATAAAAAAGTCATACATGATCACAACTAGGTTTTCCACCCTGCTCCGTATCTCTACATCCCCATACAAGGCACATGTCAGGTTCTGTTATCTATTGTCTATGTATTGGTAAATCTCCACCTACACACACATGGTTGCATAGCAGGTCCTGCATGGTTCACCATCCCCTCCAGCCAGGTGACAGGTGCCTGTGTGCATCACTTTGACTATAAATAGAGCTTATCATATGGAGATGTGTTTAGGTCCAGCTAGCATCAGGTTTGCTACAGAACAATCCACAAACATGAGCACACACACACACACACACACACACACACACACATACACACACACAACACGTACCACAAGTCCAGGATTTATAGGAAAACTATCACAATTATCTGCATATCTATATGTCTGGCTCTTCATATCGATTCATCCCTGTATATAAAACTGCCCAAAATGTGGCCTCTTGTATGCTTCTCTGATTTCACACTCACCCACAACTCCTACCTCTGCCCACAGCTTGATGTGAATTTCTGTATGTATCCTCCACTCTATCAAAGTCCCACCAACGTATCAAGATGCTGTTCTTCCTTGTGTTTCCTCTCCTGTAGCCACAGCCTCTTATACAAACATGGCTGTGTTAACAACTACCACATGTATCCTCCCACACATCCAAAGTCCTACAAATACATACATAGTTTCGTTTCAGCTCCTACTAAATATCCCCACCAAAATAACAAAAACTTACTTACACATATAGATCAAATTATCCAGCCACTCTAGGTAGCTTCTCCCCTCTCTCTTCCTCTATGTTTTATACACGCATCTGAAGAATGGAAGCTAAGTACAGTTTATGCAAAGAACTTCCAGCATTTGTCTTTCTGGACCTGGACTCACTCACACAATATAATCTATTTTTAATCCATGCATTTTTCTAGGAAGATGGCTCACTAACAAAAACATTAACATGCTGAGCATCTGAAAGTAAGCTTGCAACTTTGCAGTTGGTGATCAGTCAGAGGGCTCAATTTCTTGTTGAATCACGTGGGAATGTCTAACCCACAGTGGGTGACTTCACCTCTTCAAATTGATCTGAAGTAGTTAAGACAACTGAGCAAGACAGTACCAGATTTCTCTGTTTTCTGCCTCAGCTCCTTCTTAAGTTCCTGCCCAAACTTCCCTGAGTGACAGACGTTGATCAGAACATGTAAGCCAAATAAACTCTTCTTCCCCACATTGTTTTTGTCATGATTTCTATTAGCAATAGAAAACATAGTAGGTCAGTATCCCAAGAGAATCCTCAATCTTAGGGACTTACTGCCACCATCTCCTGAGTGCTAGAATAAAGGTATGTACTATAACACTAATTATGAGAATAGAATTTCAAATATGAGATGTCATGGAGAAAGTAATTCAGTCTCTAGACAAATAGAATTTAAGGGTCAGAATATTATTAAGGAATCTAATCAGAGACAATATCTTTGAGAACATGGACATGAGAAATTTTGGAGAATGGGATATAAAAACAAGAAATATGGCACTTGGTAAACACAGGCCCACGGGAGAAATTTGACTTTATTTTTCATAGATCAGGAAGTGAAGCTTTCTCTTTGCCAACAAGGCCAAAGTTTGATCACTTCTGAGAGAGAGGAAACCAGACTTCTCCTGGGACCAGTTCCCAGATAAGTCATTCAGTCCAGTGGTCCATGGAGCAAAACTAAATGGACTCCATAGTTTAGAAATAAATGTGTGTCTAGGTGTGCACATAACCATACATATACATGCATGGAACTCATGTAAGAATTGATATTTTGGGCAGGGATTCATGGGATAAGCTAAGGCACAAGGGGGAAAGTAAGTGGCAGGAGAGATTTAGATGAAGTCTCTATGTGTGTGCTTCTCAAAAACACATGAAGTCTAACAGGTCTTAAAAGAACTGGTTGCAGGTTGGGCAGGAATACTGAGGAAATAGAAAAATTACATCCAGAAATTTGAGGACTCTTCTCTAAGTGATGGACAATGTTTTTCGAAGTTCAGGAAAATACACTAATGGGATAAATTTTGGAACTTACTATAACTGAGAGAAAAAGATTTTCAGATTAAAGTGACCCATCACAAAAGCAGTGTAAGGAATGAGGAATGTCAGTGAGGAAAATAATGGTTTGATAGGTTATGTTTTGTTTTGTTTTAATTTTAGGCTATTGATGACCAGTGTAGGTATAATAAGCCATGACTAGTTGATGATGTACCTTTCAAGTTTACAAAGTAAAAGTTTTTACGTAGACCTAATACTGACATTCAGGAATAGAGAGGCCAACTAGGTAAGGTCAGCAGACATTCAGGGCAATGATGCTGGATTTTTAAAAATACCCTTTCTTTTTGTTTCAGAATATTATTCTTGAAAGGGATTATTCTGAGGGACTGTTGATGTTCCATTTATGGGTGATCATAAGTCAACAGTGCAGAGATATTGTCTGAAAACCCTTTCACTCAGGACAGACTAGAAATAGATCAAACACAAATCCCACCTTCAGAAATCAAGTTTTTTTTTTATCACAACTGAAAGAAGACACTGGAAGGGAAGAAGTATGGTTTGATATGGCCTATGTGACATGTCCCTGCAGAAAAGGCACAAACAAGCAAAGCCTTCTGCATTAACCCTCTTCTCACAGGATTCCACCTGCAGTCTAGCTAAGAGCCAAACCAAAGAATTAGAGAATAGACACAAATCACATGACTTCAGCCTTACCAATGAGGGCTTCCCAATTGGCTAACCAACCTGATTGACTCACTTCTGTTTATGTCATGAATCAGGCCATATATCAGGATACACAATGAAGGCAGTTTGCTAAGAGATAGTGTCTGTCTGTGATGTTGGAGACAGTGTTTTTACTTCAAGGACACCAGTGGCACAGACAGTACACAAAGACAGTGCATGAATCTCTAAATTTGGGGGAGATGTTTCTGATCTACTCAAGTATAGCCTGATTGGTTGCTCTCTTCCTAGACTATTTTGCCTTCATTGAACCCCAAATTCTCTCTTTGTTGTCAAAACTACTTTGGAGTTGGGACTAGGCAACCTGCACATCTTTCTACTACCTGAGGAATCAGGAGTCCAAGCTTACATTCATATCCACCTGGGACTCTGTTCATCACTCTTTTGTCTAAAGATTCTGTGCTGGTTATGATAACTAAACCCTTGGCCGGAACACTGTGGACCACCCCAGGAAGACTCTTGTCCTCCTATTTCATGTCCTCAGTGCCGTGTTTTAATGTTTGAGACTGGTATGTCATACATAATATGGTTACCTTATTTGTAGCTGTTTTCTGGAAAATAATTAAATTTCATTATAGAGCTATAGGTTGTTTAACCTGTATCCTTTTCACATGTTTATTTGTCAACTCTTATGTTAGAAATGCCCTTCTCTTCCTCAGTAAATAACTGATCTTGAGCATGAACATGTTGTTTTTGAACATGTTGGTAAAGTTCAAGTACTTTCAAAAAGGATTGCCCTGTCTATGACCATAAATAGGTGGCTTATAATGTCTGTTTATTTTATATTTAGGATTATAAATATATGTTGAATTCATTTATTTTGTTGTGTGTGTATTTATCTGTTGGTGTCACAAAACACACATATGGAAAACTTGTGGTTGAAAGTCAGTGTTTTTTTTTTTATCAAACATTTGGGATCAAGGGAGGACAGCTCAAGTCAACATATCAAGTCATAGGCTCCTTGAGGTTTTGTAGAACATCTTGGAAAGTGTTGCTTCCCCTTTATCTTATTGAGTAGTAGGACTAATATTAGTGTTCATTCTTTTTAAAAATGAGGTAAATTTCATACATGAATACATTCATACCAGTCTTTTTTTTTAATTTATTTATTTATTATGTATACAATATTCCATCTGTGTTCATGTCTGCAGGCCAGAAGAGGGCACCAGATCCTATTACAGATGGTTATTCATACCAGTCTTTTTTGACATTTTACCATTGAAAGTCTTTTATACAATATATTTTTAACCATTTTTTTCTTTTCCAACTCCTTGCAGAACATCCTAACCTGTCTTCCCACCTAGTATGGTTTTTCTCTGCCTAAACAACAGAATGCTAATAAATGGATTAATAGCTTGATGGCTAAAAGTCTTAAAGCAATTAACTGTGTGAATTGTCCTTTGTAGCATGTTAAAGAAGTATATTTTTGTTGCCTTCTTCCCCCTTTTGTATTAAGTTATAAAGGATATGGAAAATTAAACATGGGTAATTTCGGTATTCACTAGAACTCCCTCCCAATACTATCCTTTGATTTCTGTTTTATTATTTAATTTGGTAGTGTGTCCTCTTCTCTATTTTCCTAATCCCCATGTCCCCTACCTGATAGGTGGCATTTTTGTCAAAACTTGTCTCAGACAGTAGATAAAACACCAAGTCAACTCTGGGCAGAGGTTCAAGGGATTCTGTGGCAAAATTGAATATTGCTCCAGAGCTATTCAATGACACAGAGTATGATGCAAGGGTACTTGACATCTGGAGCATGGCAGTGGTTCTATATGTAATGGTGACAGCAAGGTTCCCATTCAAAGCAAAGACCTATCCAGACATGAAAGAAGAAATGCTGAATCCCAATACTACATTTCTTATACATTCTCTCAAAACATTTTGCTTGTGCATCTCATTGTGATTGTCTACATAAGAAAAAAATTCAATAACATCATGGCCACAAACCTAATTTTAAACCACGAGTCACCCCAGGACCTCACGAAATCTGCCACTAAGTCCTTGCAGGCCTGTGTCACTGTGTCATCAGCAGGTGCTCTCATGTTCCCTTCCTTCTAAGGGGATAGTGAGTGAGTCTGCCATCCCCACCTTCGCCTTGCTGGCTGAACATAAGGGGCATGATGAGAAGTGTTCAAGCAAGAAAGGGAGCAGAACCCTGAGCATGCCTGCCACCTTGTGCTGCCTGCTGAAGGAGGACAACCCTTCCCACCCAGTACCCACGTGTGCTGCTCCTGAGGTTACTCCTCTCCTGAGCAGAAGTTTGGCATGGTTTGCAACGAGTGGTCCTCAAGATGCCCATTCTCTGAATGCATTTCTTCTATACAGTATTTGTTCTGTGGGGAACCTCAGGATATGAGCACCGCCGAGGTTAGTGCATACTCTCAGAGTACATCCTTTGAAAAAATAAAAGCGCAGTGAGGCGTCTCACATGGTGTGGCCACAACTGACACCCATGGAACTCAGAGATCTTCCCTTCAAGCAATATACAAGAACAACATGAAAGGTGTCCTTCTTAAAGTTGTAAATTCAGCCTCTGCCAGCAGTCTGTCCAAAGGCTGGAAGAGGGTTAAGAAGGGAATTGGGAATTGTGTGAGAGTTCTGTGCTCCTGCCTGCCACTCTCATGAGAAAGCCATGTTTCTCAGAAGGAAGAGGCACCACTGGAAGGAGAGAGCATTGAAGTTGCACACACACAGCTAAATGGGGTGCCCAAGATGCACTTCTGTGCTTATTAATCTATATGTTTTCTCATGCTTTTTTACAATGATGACATGATGGTTAGGCCTATGTAAATTAGCAAATCTGATTTCAAACAGTTTACTCCACAGTACCACCACCACCACCATTAACCTTCAATGCTTCAGCTGAAGTTATACAGAAAAGTGGCAGAATCAGTAGAGGTAGCCAGATGTAGTGTTGACTAAAGGGAAAAAAGTACTATAGATGATCAAAGGTTTTGAGGGAAGAAAACTTCAAAGGCTAGGAATGAGTGGGAGAAGATAAGCAACCTGAAAATGGACAGTCCAAAAGTATATATGCATCAAGACCCCGAACTAAATATTTCAAAATATTTAAGGTGTAGTTTGTTTAAGAATGCAGTAGAAAAATCAAGAATAGGAGGTGGTAAGCCATCATGTACGGCAGGCTTCTCCAAATAAAACCATAGTTAACAGGAGGTGTGTCCAATGGCTGGCCTTCCGTAGCATCCTTCTCAGCGTTGAGTCTTGTGCCAAAATTCACCCCAAAGATGTCTATGACTTAGAAGTTTTAAAGGAGCAGTCTTCATGGACATACCACATCAAAACTCATGCTTCTGTCTTTCCCTTCAAGGTCAGGTCCAACTGAGATATTATCTCACACTGCACAAAGGTGAGTCTCCTCCTCCCTCACCAAACATCCCTGCTGCTTTGTTTGCATGCTGCCTATATCAATTTCTCTTTTTTCACAGGAGACACTCCCACCACATGCTGACTCATTCCAGCTTTTGACGAAGGGGTCCTTACTGTGATTTTAAGAACCTTATGTGTCTCCTAACAGGAAAGTGACAGCAAGCAGGAAAAAAAAGGTACCACTGTGAATGGAATATTGACATGTTGTTCGAGATTGCATGGTGGATATTGCTTGACTGTTCTACTACTTGATTATCCAAAACACATGACTTAGTCTGTAGTCTTGGAATTATGCTTTTTTATCAGGGGTCAGACCTACATTGACCCATGGGCCTGTAGATTTGAAGCATTCAGCAAAGATACTCCTGTGAAAGTTTCATTGATGTTGTCATTGACACCCTCCATGCAGATCACTGCTCTCTGTAATGAAGAGTGGCCACTCAGAAGGGACAGAATGCCAGGGCTCATCTGTGGGTCTCATGGCTGAAGTAGGACTGAGATTGTTAAGTTTTATCCCATTGTACAAGAGATGTTTCTGTGATCTGGTTTATCCACGATACTGGTCCACATACAAATAAAAATTAGTCTGCCAAAGCCATCCTTTTTTAATTTCAAGGAATGTGGTAAATGAGTTCATGATGCAGAGGAGCAAAGGAAAAGTGAGAGACATCAGAGGCATGGATTCAGAGTGATCTTGAGACAACTTTGGAAAAGTAGCACATCTTTCCCCTCTTTCCCTCTGTCTGCTAGCAGTTATGGAGGAAGTATTTTTGGAGAAGGGGTGATCATCTTCTTATACTTGTATGGAAGGATAGTCACTCTGAAACTTGCAAAATACTTCATCTGTTCTGGGTTGAATAATAAGAAGGATGTTGCACCCAGTCCTGCAAAGAAAAACAGCCAAGAGTCACTGAACTTCTTGCTTAACTGCTCTCCATCAATGGGTGATTACTAAGGCAAGTATCATTCGTGATATATTTTACTGAATCTAGTACCTGGGAAAAGCAGAAATTGGGTACTGTAGCCAAGTCAGTGAACTCCAGGAGAGACAACCCATGAGAATCATTGACTCCAGACCCAGCTGACGGTCTCTACAAAGGCAAACCTCAGTATGAACAGATATGATGTTTATTTATGTTCATACTGACATTAGCCTTTTGACTGATGGGGAATTTGGTTGCTCCTGTTACTAAACACATGTTGCTGCCTTTAGTCTTTTACCTGAAAGAACAGAAGCTAGCTGTCCCCATATCCGTCACCTCTCTCCTTCACCGCCTCTCTGTTGGATGGAGCAGGGGCTAGGGCAGTCAATATCACCTACTTGTAGCATAATCTTCACACACATTATCCTGAAAAAGTCCACAGGTGCCCTCTTCACAGAGCACAAAGCTGAGTCCTTGATGTCTTCTTTTGGATATAACATATTTGGTTGATGCACTGCTTAAAGTACACCCACTGGACTCTTGACACAGACACAATGAACAGTCTGGTACAGGTGGGTCACATGGAGTTGTACAAGTCAACTCTAGATTTCTTATTGGTCGCCCTTTCTCTCCTATTATCTGCAGGTTCTTTGGGACATCATCTTTTGTGGAAGCCCATTTTCACCAAGTATGTATCCTGTATAATGTAGACAAGAGGAAGTGATATGAGGTGCAGGAAGCCGAGTGCCTATGTTTAGACATGATGGTGGGAAAATGCTTTTCCTCCTTTTTTTGCAGAGCCTGATTCTTGAAAAGTACCAGAGCTGCCATGAGAAATCATTCCCTGCCTTCAGATGTGCCTGACAAGATCCTAATGATGTTGGTCTAGGGAAGGTCACATTGGAAGACAAGCAGCAGTATACCTGTCTCTTTACTCCCTGAATTTCAATAAAGTAACCCTGCCATTATCTACCAAGATCACAGGTTCTCTGCTTGGAGAACGTGGAACTCTCAGCCAGTTTCTTTACTGATCTACAATATTCCTTCTTTTGAAGGTACCTGGCCACATCCTGAAAGACGTCCACAGGGGATTCCTGACCTGAGGACCTGCATATGCAGCCCTGGTGTCATTGATGAAAAAGGTCATTTACTGAGATGAAGGAAGCTCAGAAGTCCTACACAGCTTCAGGAGGACATCCTGTGCAGGGCAGTGAGATAGATTCTTTTTCCACATTCAGCTTCAGAACCTGTACCAGTTTTCGTCAAGGTCTGACGATAACAGAAGGACCCAATTTGAAACTCTCCCTGGGTATGTTTTAATTTTGTATCTCCACCACACTTAGATGTCGTGTGTACTTTGACAGTACAAAAATGTCAGTCATACCTCTCTTTCCTCAGAGATCACCCAGATAAAGAACATGCCTCAGCAGAGCATTGGTAAGCAAATGTACATCACTGCATAGCCTCTAGATGGGATTTTCTGAAAAGGACAGTGTCCATGGTCCTTCTCTTCCTGGACTCCAATAACCTGACAATGGTGCACTTGAGGTCATCCACTTGTACTGTTTCTCACTCATGTCATATAGAAACAATGTACACACAAACTAATACTCAAATTCTGAAATAGAATTTCAGGTGAATTTACACTAATTAACATTCAGAACACTTACAGTTTCTGAGAAGAATCCAAAGGAATAAAAACTCTCAGAACCCCCTGTTCCTCTGCTGCCATCATTGTTGTTAAACTGACAGACATTTTCTCAGATAGTCTCAGAAAAATGCCATTCTGCTACCTAAAAAACAAATGTAACATTCACCTGGGTCTAATCCTAAAAGTGATGGCAGAGGGCAAGTGTGATCCCTCCAGACCCTGCACTTATGGTTCCAGAACTTCTCACAAAACCTCAAAAATCCAGAAAGTTGGACAGGGAAGGAATAGAGAGTGGACTCATAGAATAAAATAAAAATCACAGCAACAGATTCAACTACATTACGTCATTTGATTCTGATTTTGACAGATGCATCGAGGAAATCAAGGCAGAGAATATGGTCTATCCACAAAGGTCTGCAGGACAAGTATGCAAAAGTAAGCAAGAGGGAACCCATTAGAAAACTGAATAAATGTCAAATGCACCCCAGATGCAAACTCTACAAAGTTCATATAAGAGATACAGATGAGACCTACATAGATTTCAGCCTCTTTAGTTGGAAGATAGAGACAACCTAGAGAAGATGAACTGTGACCACATGAGCTTTAAAGCCATTAGTCAAGCAAACACTGATGGTGCAGAATAGCTGGGGAGAGATTATACCCTAGGATTGCTAGATGAAGCCTAGATTCTATTACACCCCAGAAGACAACAAATCTCTGGTCTAAGCCAAGATGGTGGTTCAGTGGTAGGTGGTAACAATGGTATTACAAGCAGGTATGTTCTGCTCACCACTCTTACACCCAAGTGGCTCCCAGGATTACTGCATGAAGATGTGACATAGAAACAGAATGAACACTCTCCAAAGCTAGGAGCACTTACAACACTGACTGGCAGCTTTGTTCTGACTCTTAAATACCTCAGATAGCTCAGCCTACTAGAAGAGGGACATTAAGAATAAGCAAGGTATAGAACTTGCTTGAGCTGATGAGTCTTCATGCTGTTGGTGCTAAAGGCCAGAGGATCTAGTGCTGCACACTCCCCAGCACTGCTCCACTCTCAATGCTAGATGTCATCCCATGCAGACCACACCCCGTTGCTGCCCCACAGTGAATACATGGAACCATGCTTTGCTGGACACCCCACATATATTCCCAAACATCTAGGTCTCAGACCTTGATGGACATCTGCAGCCCAAAAACCACAAGTCCATTTAGATATTATCCCTTACCTGACAATGTTTCTTATCCCCAAACACTCATATATTGTCCTCCATATACATTACAAGGTATCAGTTCAGTTTCACCACCCACTCACCTGTAGGAGGCAAGATACTACAGATGTGTCCCCTCCCAGCTGCTGTGCTAAACAGCCTTGTTAGTAATTGACAGTGCTTGTCACTGTCTCCCCTGACACCATCTCAAATGCATTGGGTGGTATTAGAACCAGGTGGATAACAGCACCCAATTGACCTATGTTATTTCCTCTGTGTCATGTCATAATAGACACCAACTATGGAGCCCTACATATAATGTGTATCATATCCAATGAGAACACCCTTCCCACCCCACATTCAGAGCCGTATTGGACACGAACCTCACTTCCTGCTAAACCAGTGCCCACTACTATTTTATAGGCCATTCTAGACTATAACCTGTAATATGCAGCCTTGCAGTACATGTGTCATGGAAGCAGGATAAAATACAAACTCTGACAAGGTCTGGCAATGGAACATTTAAATGGTGTTTATGAGCAGAATGCTACAACTTGCTTAATGGCAACATAGACACACTATGTGCACCCAAATGGGGCTGTGAGCATGGCTCACAATAAACAGACCTCCACTCCACCAGGTTGGACTAGGCAGAGCCACAAGACAAAGTAGCCTTAGTGGCTGCTTATCATTTTAAGAAGTGCTTCTGGCCTAAATAAATAAATAAATAAATAAATAAATTACAGATATAAAATAAAGACAGATTCAGATATAAAAGACCTCTAAATGGGTCACAGTTTTTGGTTAAATGTGCATAGGCTTGGGACAGAGAAGTAAAGGTGTATAAGTAAATGGTTTTTAAAAAATAAAACAAAGTCTTTAAAGAGACAGAGTAATCTTGTAGAACAAGTAATAGGAATAAAGAAAAATAAGCCATATAGAGATGGAATATTCACAGAGAGTCTGGATCGTGAATATTATCGTGTTTTCTCTGAATTTTTTGACTGTGAACGAGCTAAGTAACCAACATATATATCTTAAATATCTCTTGACTTCAAAATATGGGTCTAAGAATATATTACTTTGGAAAAACGTCTCATCTTTTGTTTCACAGAGGGTGAGAACCTGTGGATTCCTTCTAGACTAATGTGGTTGATAGACCAAGACCCCCTGAATTGTCACTGTGAACACTCTCAAAAATATTTTACCCAACAAAAAGCAGGAAGCAGTTTGGAGAGAACTATGCCCAAATTCCCAAATATTGTTTAAAATGTTTGTTTACATTTAAATGGAAATATGATATAGATATTTGCATAGGGAAGGATCTTGGTTTATTGATACAAATTTAAGGTCAATTTTGTTATACTGTTTATATGCATTTCTGATCTTGATCAAGGTATTGTGTATGTCCAGCTCATTTAAAAATGTAGTATATATTTAAGAAATATAAGTTAATAGATAGTCATTTATAATAGTCAAGCTTGTTGTCATTTTAGTTAGGTTTGCTAGATATATAGAGAAACATTTCAGTTAAATATGTATTCTTTAAATCTTTCAGAGACCTACAGAATATGTCATTAAAGTGTTTTTAGAACTTAGGACTTTTCATGACAATGAGACACAGCTGCTCCTGGCAGTACCAATCTACTTCAAGAGGAAGATGGACATTGAAAAGGCTCCTTATGCAAAAATTCATCAGTATGGCTATAGGATCTGGCCTTTTCGGGCTCCCTCTCCTCAGCTGCCCAAGGAACTAGCTGGGGGCATCTCCCTGGAAACCCGGGAACCCCTCTAGAGTCAAGTCTCTTGACAGCCCTCATATGGCTCCCTTAATTAAGATATATGCTTCCCTGCTCCCATATCCACCCTTCCTGTATCCCAAGCATCCCATTCCTCCTAGTTCCCCCCATTCTCCCCTTCACGCTTTTCTCTCCCCATCTTCCCTTGGCCCCATCTCGCTGTACCCTCAAGTTCCCAATTTTTGCCCGGCAATCTTGTCTACTTCCAATATCCAGGAGGATTACTATATGTTTTTCTATGGGTTCACCTTCTTATTATCTTCTCAAGGATCCCGACCCTCCACCTGGCTGAGCCCCACATTGGAGCACCGGACTGAGATCCCAAGGTCCTGATGAGGAGCAGAAGGAGGGAGAACATGAGAAAGAAAGTCAGGACCATGAGGGCTGCATTCATCCATGGAGACGGTGGGACAGAATTAACGGGTGATTACCAACTCCAGTTGGAATGGGACTGATGGAACATGCGACCAAACTGGACTCTCTGAATGTGGCCAATGGTGGAGGCTGACTGAGAAGTCAAGGACAATGGCGCTGGGCTTTGATTCTTCTGCATGGATGGTCTCTGTGGGAGCCTTTTCAGCTTCGTTGATCACCTTCCTGGACCTGGGGGGAGTTGGGAGGGCCTTGGTCTTATCATAGAGTAGGGAACCCTGATGGCTTCTTGGCCTGGAGAGGAAGTGGGGGGTTATGGGTGGAGGGAAGGGGAGGGAAGGAGAGGAGGAGGGGAGGAGATGGAAATTTTTAAACCGCTAGTTCCAGGACAGGCTCTAAAAAAAAAAAAAAAAAGGTGCAGAGAAACCCTGTCTCAAAAAACCAAAAAAAAAAAAAAAAAAAAAACATGGAAAAAAAAGAAAAGGCTCCTTATGGAGTTTGCTAGCTATTTGCATAAGAAACTGCTCTTGCCTGGACTTGATGCTATGCTGTATGAACCGGACATGCAGGACCCACAGAGAAATGACTGTTAAACCTGTGTAAAGGTGAGATGATCCTTCAGGGTTCCTGCTTTATGAAAGAGTCTGCCAGACATTTTGCAGGACACAAAAGAAAGAGACTGACAAACTGCTAATATAGGCAGAACTGTCTTTAAATTGTCCTGCTTTGTGGAAAAGTCTGCTGGTTACTATAGGACTTTAGGCTGAAGATGTATGTTCCAATGATACAGAAGAACATTGGATGAGTGTCCAGGTAGTGAGATGTCTCTGTCAATTCCAGAATTTGGGAAGTTGCTTATAATGCAGTTTCTGATTACTTAGGCAATATTATTTCCTTCTGGAGTCTTTGGTGGAGTTGAAGAATGTGTAGTTATAGTTTTCCTTAGTTATGATAAAAGATAAAGTAGCTAGAAATATTGTAACTGTATTTTTTCTTGATACCTATTTTATTATACGGAATTTTACTATGTTAAAGTTAAAACCTTTCTTTTCTTTAAACAGAAAATGAGAAGTGATGTGGAATTCCCTCTGTGTGCTGTGAACACCATTAGTTAATAAAGAAACTGCTTTGAGACTATAGCAGAGCAGGGCAGAACAGAGCTAGGCAGAGAAAACAAAGCTGAATGCTGGCAGAGAGAGGGTAGAGTCAGAAAGAAGCCATGTTGCCCTACCAGAGATAGAACTTTACCTGGTAAGCCAAAGCCACATGGTGATACATAGATTACTAGAAATGGGTTAAATTAAAATATAAGAGATAGTAAGAAATATGCTTAAGCTATTGACCAAACAGTATTGCAAATAACATGGTTTCTGTATGATTATTTTGGGGCTGGGCAGCTGGGAATGAACAAGTGGCTTCCCCTACAACAGTGTGTGGCATGGTTCAGAAAGTTTTCTGGGTCTAAAATTTCAATTTTATCTACAGTGTCAGGGAGAATATGGAGTTTATCTTGGCATGGGGAACAGTGACATATTTTTGTGTGGGAATGCAGACAGAGGTGGAGGTGTGATATGTGGTGTTTTTTGGGCTGATACCTGTCACATTGTGTGGGATGGAAATGAGCTATTCACCCAGATGTGATAATAGCACTCTATTGGATTGTACCGTCAGGTAGGGAAAGCTGCAGAACCTGATACCTAGACACTTACATGTGCTGTGCATACTCCTCCTCAATAACACCTTATATACATTGCCAGTTTAAAGACACCAAGGATACCCCTCATCAAAAATCATCACAACCTGGTATCAGTCCTTGATGAACAAAATTGTTCTAGATATTGGGCCTAGCTAGTCAACTCCCTTTCTGCTGTCCCACATACAATGGTGGGTTCTAAGGCTTTCTGTACATTGATCCAACCACAATGTCAATTGAAATATGACATAAGGAGTCAGACCCTGTTGCACTTTCCACCACCTATCAAGGACACACATGTACTTTTTGATTCACTCCTGGAATGTTCCTGCAATGACATCCAATACTAGGTATAACCCAGCATGGGACAGTACAGCCATGCCACTTCACTTGTTCTGCCAGCTGTCAGACTTTGATGGATAACTCCCACAGCACACACACAGAGACTCCAATATACTGCTAAGTACTGAGCCATTCATGGCTTCTCATCAAACCACACACTGACTGCCTGGTATCAGTCCTTGCTGAACAAACCCTCACACATTCCTCACATGTGTTCCTAGGTTTGAATCCAGAATGTCACCCACAGAGTCCCACATTAAGTGCTCCATATCAGGGCATGCAGGACATTTTCTTGTCATTTTACCAAAATACACTGGTAGTTATTAGGCCCTACTTGACAAACTCACAACCCTGAAGCACACATCACATTGTAGCTGCTCCAAATGCACTCCTAGGTACCAGGATCTGCTGACACCCTAAATGGCTCTCACACAACTAACATGGCAGGCACTCGTGAACATCACATCTTTCACTGCCAACCTATTGCCACACGCATTATCACAAGTTGATTGATTGATACCAGTTCACCTTTAATCTAACATATACTTAGTATGTATTGTGCTCGACTTGACATCCCATTCTTCCACTCTTTCTTATGACAGTGTTATTCATCAAACTCTTTGAACATACCCTCAGTCCTCTGACAACCCATACAATTCTAGGTATTGGGTTCCACTTGACCTTCTATCACACATTAGTGGACAGCTTTGAGACCATGCTGGGAACTTTTCTTCTAGTTAAACCCTGCACAGTTGCTAGGAATTAACATTGCTGAACCCCCTTCTTCTGCAGAAGACACACCTACACTGCTTGGCATAATGTTCTGCTGGACTCCTTCCTATGCTACCTAGTGTTCTGGGTCTCAGTCTCCACTGGTAGTAACTGGGACATGTTGGACATTAACCCCTTCCTAAAACACAGCATATAAAATGTAGTACATCAGATTCACTTGAACACCAGCCTCCATCCTACATGACATTACAGGGAAGAGACCAAGTTTGACACACACCCTTAGCTCTAATATACACTACTGGAAAACAAGCACTGCTATTGTTAAGGCTCCACTAGTCACAGCTGTCACAGACATCAGCAAGTTTCTTCCTATCAGACACATATTACTACTTTGTGCAGATTTCAGTCATGTAAATTGTGTGTATAGAAATTCATAGGCATAAATCCATACACAAAATGGCTCCATTCTGCTGCAACATGCACTACTAGACAGTGGCAGTGTTGTTAGTATGACTCAGAATTTTCAATGCTTTGGGACAGCAGTACGGGTGTAGAAAGAGAAACTTTTAAACATGGCCTGATTTCAAGCACAGTATGCAGGTCAGGACTGGGGAGTCCTGGGGGTGTGATACACAATAATGCATGCAAGCTTCAGGTCAGTTTCCAGCAAGGTCTGAAACTAAGCAATGTGTTTTAGTCTGTAGTGGCAGGGTAAGGGGTGTCAAGTAGAGCACTCTAACAAGAGGTACATGAGTGGGTTTGGCAGCTGCATTTTTGGGATGGCATCTAGAAGGCCTGAAGTGGGGGGCAGCCCTTTTACTAGGATGAGTCTCTGTGGGAGCAGCAGGAACATGCTATGCAGTGTCTTATGAACACAGCAGTTTATGCATACAGCAGCAGTTGTGAGCTGTCTAGTTCAAGTAGGACCTGCCTGCTAGCATCTATTTAGGGAACATGGGATTGTCCAGCATGGCCTGATCAATAGTAGTATATGCAGAGCAGTGGTTGTGATGATGATGTTATAAGGAACAGTGTGTGTGTTCTTGTAGTGATTGATTAGACAATTGACTGCATAGTTTTTAAGTAGCATGAATGTGATGATGACATGCAATGCATTTTGGATTGCAGTATAGTTTGCAGCAATGAATGTGAGATTAATGACTAGGTGTTCTTCGTGGACAGACATCAATCAGTACATCTAGGACTCAAGACACAGCAAAATGGAATGTAGAAAGATTTGATACATAGGAGTGAGATATGGACCAACAAGGCCTAATACCTAGTAGTTCATGTGCATTCCATTGTTTCTTTCAAAAAACCTACATACTATTCTAGGTTTCTCTCAGCTGTATACATCTGCTAACTGTGATACCACATGAACTAAGTTGTAAACACCTGCTGCACACCACCATGCTTCTCAACACACATTGCTCAGTATGAGCCCAAGTGTATTATTTCCCACACCTGGCACGCGTGTGTACATACAGAAAGAAAACAGGCTGAGCTCTATCTCTCCTTTGTTGGGGGCTCTTTTGTTTCTACCTCCTATCTCCCCTCTCCTTTCCCCCCTCACTCTCTCTGTCTCTCTCTCTTTCTCTTCTGTGTATGTTTGTCTGTAAATTTAACTCTTCAGTATTGGATACCCAGTAGACCCTTACATATCTTTGTGTGTGTGTGTGTGTGTGTGTGTGTGTGTGTGTGTGTGTGGTGTTTGACTCTAGAGAATGCTATAACTTGTGGAATCTGATATCTATCCATGTATGTGATCTATGAAGGGGAAAATATAATGAACTGACAGCATGTCCCTTCAACCTCACTATGGTTACATATACAATTTAATGTATTAAATGTCTCCTGTGCCCAACATTCCATGCTAGGCAAAAGAACACACCACACACATAAACACACATCCAAAACACACACACATGACAATGTTATATGTCAGCTCTTTACGTTTTCCCCTCCACAGGTAAATCGTCACACACACATACACAGTAGGTATCAGATTCAGCTAGTTTTATCCTCCCGTACAGTCAAATCCATGCACACACAAATAGATGTCAGGACCTGATGTTTTCCCCATTCTGAATAGCCAAGTTATACACACACAAACACTGAAAGGAGAGAGAGGGAAACACACACACATGCACATAAACACACACACACAGAGGGAGGGGGGAGGGAGGGAGGGAGGGAAGGAGGGAGGGAAGGAGGGACGGAGGGAGAGAGAGAGAGAGAGAGAAACAGAGGGAGAAAGAAACAGAGAGGGAGAGAGAGAAATAGAGCCTGAGAGAAAAAGAAAGAGAGCTTTGGGTCAGGTTCAGTAGGTATCCCCCCACCTATGGTCAGAGCCCTCTAGACATACACCCACAGATCCTGATGCCACATTCTACTAAATTTCCCATTTCCTTATAACCAACATCTCCCACGAGGAGCTAGGTAGCATGTCATATAAGATCTCCCCACCCTTTATAGCCACAACCACCCCATGCATGGTTTTCTGTGAGGTACTGCACAGAATCCCTGCACAGAATTCCCTCTTCTATAGCCACCGACACACATACACACAAGAGTGGTGATAGGTAACATGAGGTGTTCTCTACCTAACAACCGAAGCATCTATAAACACAATACACACAAACACATGCACACACACACACACACACACACACACACACAACTGGCATGCATTCATGCATACATGTGTATGTAGTGGATTCTTCACCTCACAGAAAAGCTTACATAAAAAACATTGGTAGGTGACAAGTACTTCTATGTACTTTTCCCCCTACACTAAAAGTTACCTATGATTGAGTATCAGTTCCTGATAAGTGCCTTCAAACACACAACCAAACCCATGGTATATAGCCCTGAAAACACACATAGGGCTAGATATCAGGTTCTCTTTATTTTTTCTTGTCATACAGCCAAAGCCTCAAATATACAAATTTATAAGCTCTCTCTCTCTCTCTCTCTCTCTCTCTGTCTCTCTCTTTCTCTAATCTCTCTTTCTGTCACACACACACACACACACACAAATACAAACAAATCTAGGTATCATCTCCATTTAGGAACTTTTTCTCTTGCAGACAAATCACACACACACACACACACACACACACACACACACACATAATTGGGTTAAAGACCAGCTAGGTCTTACATAGATGCCTGTCTTACATAGATGTGTCATTCACACTTCAGTTCTCTGATCCTGCCAACTACTCATGCCCAACATATACATGCAATTCTAAATATCAGATCCTGGAACATAACTCATGTCTACAACCAAAGTTGGATATTTGAACTAGGTATTAAATCTTGCTCCATACACTCTACCCTTAACCATAATCCCTATATTCATACAACACATGTGTTAGGTGATGCTATTAATCTATTCTCTTACAGCCAAACCTCCACATGCACATACATTATTAGGTATCAAGTTCTGAATGGTACCCTCTAATTTACAGCCAAAAACTGACTATCACATAGTGGGTTATGTGTTGTTTCCTATTGTTCATCCCTTTGCCTATAAATGGAGATTATCACACAGACATAGGTTTCAGATCCTGCTAAAGAATACTTCACTACAGCAAAATACGTATACACACATAAGCACACACACAGACACACACACACACACACAGAGAACATGTATACATGGTGTCAGATTCCACAAGATACTCCTCCCATACAGCAGCACACTGGATATACATACAGATAAACACACACACACACACACACACTCACATACAGACACAAGCACACATACACCCACATAGATGGATATGTGTCAGGATATATTATCGATTACAACTGAAGTCTCACACTCATGCCTAAGTTTCAGTTTCTGCTGACATCTCCTATATTATAGAGACTGTATATGCTGAACAGTGTCTCTCATCATGATAGGTACCTCTTTCTAAATATAAAAATGTGGGTATTGAACAGTACTGCAAGGTACCCCCAAATCTGAGACAATATGCTCAAAATACACATATATGCACAACCACATACAAATACACACACACACACACACACACACACACACACAAGTCTAGGCCTTACAACAAAAACATCACAAATATATGGATGGCTATGTGTCTGACTCTTCATGTAAATTGCTCCTCGTAGGAAAAGTCCCCAAATGGGACTATTTGTGTAGTCTACTAGGTACAACCTCACACACAACCCTACTCCACCCCACAGCTGGATGTAAATTTCTGCTAGGTATCGTCCATTATAACCAAAGTCTCACACAGGAATACAGATACTATAGGTCCTTCGGGCATCACCTTTCCTGTAGCCAAAGCCTCATACACAGACATGGCTATATTAGGATCTGTCACATATGTCCTCCGCAAATCCAAAGCCCCAGAAATACAAGCAGAGTTAGGTTTCAGTTCCTCTTAAATACTTCTTCCACTATAGCAGAAGTCCCACTTACACACATAGATCCAGTTATCCAGCCATCTCAGGTAGCTACTCCCCTATTTTTTCCTTCTTGCTTTATATCTGGAGAGTGAAAGCTATCTAAGAACAGTATATTTAGGGAAATTTCAGCATTTGTCTTCTGACTCTGGTTATACTCACCCAAGATAATCTATTCCTGGTCCATGCAGTTACCCGAGAAGATGGCTCACTAGCAAAGAAGGTTAATGTACTGAGCATCTGAAACTAGGCTTGCAAATCTGCAGTTGGTGACCAGTTACAGGATCCATTTTTATTGTTTAAATCATGTGTGAAACCTTAACCCACTGTGGGTGGCTTCTCCTCTTCAAGTTGGTATTGAGGTGTATAAATAAACTGAGCAAACCATGAAGAGCAAGTCAGTAGCCAGATTTGCTCCATGTTTTTTGCATTAGCTCCTGCTTGAGTTCCTGCCCCAACTTTCCTAAATGACAGACTTTGATAAAAAAAAAAAAAACATGTAAGTCAAATAAAATCTTTTTTTTCCCACATTGATTTTTGTCATTATGTCTATCAGCAGTAGAAATATAGTACTACAGTATCCCAAGACTGGCCTCAATCTTAGAATCTTACTGCTGTCACCTCCCAAATGATGGGCTAAAAGTAAGTACTACAACACTAACTTGATGAATAGAATGTTCAAGATAAGATAGATATCATGGAGTGATGGTGTAAATCACAAACAATCCCACACCAGTTTGGAATTATGATTAATAGAATGGTTATTTATTTAAAGGGGAAAAAACTTACAGATCACCGTCCCAGACAACAGCCCTCTGCGCAATCAGGAAGGGAGCCTAGTTGTCAGAAGCGGAGCCAGAAGCCAGAGAGTGAGAGGAGGGAAGTGGCCGCATTTTTAAAAAGAGAGACCACGCCCCAATGGGCTGGTATCTCAGCGGCTATTGGCTGAAGGAGCAGAAGGAGCTCCCGCAACACCTCCCCCTTTTGTTTAAGTAAGAGAGTTCTAAACCTACTATGAAATTATATACAATAAGAACAAATATCCTATTCCAACTAGCTTAAGTCTTGTATAATAAATAACTTGGCCAAGTCATGAGAGGAAAGTAACTACATTTATATAGTCTTCAACCCCATCGAAGATCTGAGAAGGAAAATAATGTTACCTGAGTAATTAGGAAGTGCATTCAAACAACTTCTAAAACATGTAACAAATCACAGAGACAACTAGCTACCTGGACAATCACCCAAAGTCACGTTTGCAGCGTTGAAGCAACCAACTTTGGCTAAGGCCTAACGTAACTGACATACCATTTTCAAAGGCAAGAAACTTTTCAGAACTATCTTACCCTGTCTTGGCAGGATATGACAGTCCTGTTTTATCCATTTATGGATGCTCTGTATCTGTCAGTGGTTGAGGTATGGGCATTTCTTTGCCCAAAGGCCAGTTCTGCCAAGAAGAAAGGCTCCACGTGGAGTGTCTTTAGTGCTCAACATTCTCTCGGGAATAGATTGGTGTTGCCAGGAGCAAATGTGTCTCACTACCAAATTATTTGTCTACCATGGAACTCTGAGTTAAATTAAAGGCCATTTTCTACAGCTCTTTGAAGAGGTTGAAGATTATCTATCTATTCTGAGTACAATCTCTATTTATCTAACGAACCTGATTAGTCTAATTATAAATGACAAACATAGATGACTACTGATCTATATAATTCTCAATACCTATCTAACTTAAAGACTAAGACAATAAACAACTGTGCAATAAATGAGGACAATATGACCTCCAAATATAAACAATGTACAAATATACAATGCAATATGATAAATACATACAATATATATATCAATACAATATATATCAATACATAAATGTTTTAAACAGAGGTAGAAACATGCATGCATACAATAGTCAATATAATTTAACTTTGTATCAATATACAAGAATTGATACCAAATTACTTGTCTAAAAACAGTAACTCACAATTACAAATCTATTATCCCATCATCCAATTATCCCTCTTTTTTTTTTCAAAAAAATCCCTGAGCTTATAAAATTCCTCCCCCAACCCCCAAACCCTCAACCATATACTAATTATAATCAACCCTTAAATAATGTCCCTAAACCCAAGGACAAACTTTACGGGGAGAGGGGACGTCGTCCTCTAGAATTACTTCCAGCTGTCATGGGGGCGACGTCTTTCTGGGGGATCCTGTGAAGGTAAAATAATGGTTAAATTCCAAGATCAATATCTTTTAAAATTGCAAATAGTCTCTGAGTATTTTGTGTAGGTCTGCCAGAATGTTGTACAAGATGTGCACCATTTCAGATAAGCAAGTTGGAACTGTCTTGTGCAGCTGGTACCCAAAACAGGTCTTGTAGTCTTGTAGTAGCGCTATCAGTATCATGACGTCATATCAACCAGGTGGAGTTGTTGTTATGGGGCCCCATCTTCTTCCTGGAAACTTCAAATGTCACTGCAGGAAAAACTCATTGTTCATTGTGAAAAGCTCAAACATTAATCATATAGACATATACAGACATACATATATTCAATGAAAGACATGATATGTTCAATGAAAAGTATGAGAGGTATGAAGAAAAGCAAAGATGTTTTCTAAACTCATATTTCTTTCTGTCCCATATCATGGCTCTTGACATGAGACAGAAACTCCAGAAACTCTGGGTTTTCTCTTAACAACAGGCTTGGAATTAGAGAGGGACTGAGCCAGAGTCCAACTCCAAAACCAGCTCTATAAATTTAGAAATATGATTTAGTATATTCTACTTACAGAATCCATTCAGTTTTCTTGATAATCCCTATTGGGCAGTTATTTTCCCATCTGTCAGTATTCAAACATCCAGGGTCCCTTGAATTTTTCAAAGATGAATGTTTACCTGTGGAGATAAGAACAGAACCCTGCCCCCATTCTATATGTTTTTCTTACCACCTGTATGAATATCATCATTGTGGATGAGCTGTCATTTCACCTTTCCAAGAGGTTTCTCCTCTTCAAATCGAACCTTTATTAATTTTGATGGTATCCACAATTTTTCTTCTCCTGTGGAAACAAGAGCAAAACCCCTTCCCCAACGTAGCATATCTCCTGGCTTCCATTGAGAGGTCAGCACATCTTTGAAATAAATTGGTTGATTTAGTTCAGCAGACTTTTCCATTATCCAATGTTTTTCTGCCGCTGTTGTTCCTTTCTCATTAGCGTTAAGAAAATTCAAGGTTAATAAAGCATTATGCAATCTATTTCTGGGGGTACTTTCCGTCCCTTTTTGTTTGTTCAGCATATCCTTTATAGTACGATTTGATCTTTCTATAACTGCCTGACCTGTAGGATTATTTGGTATACCTGTAATGTGTTTTATATTATAATAATCAAAAAAGCGTTTCATTTTCTTAGATACATATGCTGGACCATTGTCTGTCTTTATTTGTGCAAGTATACCCATGATGGCCATAACTTCTAATAAATGTGTGATTACTGAATCGGCCTTTTCTGAGCTCAGGGCAGTAGCCCATTGAAAACCTGAATATGTGTCTATGGTGTGGTGTACATATTTTAATTTACCAAATTCCATAAAGTGAAACACATCCATCTGCCAGATTTCATTCCTCTGTCTATGTTTCTTTCATTGGTTAATTAATAAAGAAAACTGCCTTGGCCCTTTAAGAGACAGAAAATTAGGTAGGTGGAGTAGACAGAACAGAATTGTGGGAACAAGGAAGTAGAGTTGGGGAGACGCTTGAGGCAGTCGCCATAGTGAGTCTCCATGCTGCTCCTCTCCGAGATGGACGCAGGTTAAGATCTTTCCTGGTAAGCCACACCTCGTGGTGCTACCCAGATTACTAAATATGGGTTAAAGGAAGATGTGAGAATTATCCAATAAGAGGCTGAAACTATGGGCCAGGCAGTGTTTAAAAGAATACAGTTTCCGTGTAATTATTTCGGGTGTAAAGCTAGCCAGCAGCCGGGTGGCGGGACACAGCCCTGCAGATTCACACTACAATGGAGAAAATAAGTCAGTGTCTTAGCAAATATAATTCTAGGGTCAGTATATTATTAAGGAAGTTGGCCATAGAAAGTATCATCATTAAGATGGACGTGAGAGATTTTAGAGAATGAGGGTAGAACACAAGAAATATGGCACTTGATGAATATAGGCCTGGGGGAGGGACTTGATTTTATTTTTAATGTATCAAGCGGTCAAGTTTTTTTTTTTTTTTTGCCAAACAAGATAAATGTTGTCTTCTGCAAGGTTCTCCATACTTAAAATAAAACACACCCACATACCACAAGGTGTCAGGTGCTGCTGTGTATCCTGCCTTCTACAGCCAATGCCACAGACCCAGAGCTAGGTGTCAGGTCCTGTAAGGTACCTCTTTCCATACATCCAAATATCCAGTACACTTACAAACTTAGTACTCATTGTTACACAAGTTCTAATAGGTCTTAATAATCATCTCGAAGTGAAGGGAAGCCTAGCCAAAAACCTCGTTTTGTAAGGCATGTCCCCCTTGGTCTAAAGGTGTGTCCCCCTTAGGCTAATATTGACTTATAAAATCTTGCGGGCCTGTGGCCCGCCTGCTCTTTGTTTTTCCTGCGCTCCTCGCTGGAACCTTGGATTTGTAAGTTCCCTTTCCTTTCCTTTATTAAAACTGAATTATATATATTAAAGCTTGTCTGGTGAATCATAACTGCCGATCAACCACGCACCTTCATTTGGCATCCAACTCGGGCATTTGGGGGCCTTTAGCTCCAGTTCCCGCACTGCGTGGCAGGGATTCGGCCTTGGGCTCTTGATTGCTTCAGCCCAGTTTCCCAGACTAGTCTGTCCCAGCCCCGCTTGTATGGAGCAAAGGACGTGTGCGGGTGACTCAGTCCGAGCTCCCTAACCCCTCAGGCAGCACCAGTCCCGGCTGAGTTCGGCCTGGGCCCTGACCTGCGGGAGACTGTACTGCAGACTCAGTTTGGCCGAGTGGTTACTGCCCTCACCACCTACTGGCAGGGAACGGTCATTACAGGTAAAATTTCTTTTGATAAAAAAAAAAAATGTCTGACCATATTACCGTTGAAAGCTTCTGCAGTCTATTTAATTATACTATGGTAGAAATATTGCAGGATACATATGATATTCCCATAACTTGGATATTTATAGGGCTTGCAATTTTTCTCGTATTTGGTTTCTCTCTTACATGGTTTGAAAATAGAAAAATGATAAAGTCCTTACAGAATGAAACCAGGATTCTTAGGACAGAGGTTGAATGCTTAAGAAAGGGCACAACTGTTTTGAGTGACAACTTTGTCGGTCGAGGTATTTGCAAAAACAATTCAGACTGACATCAAGAGAGAGTTTGAAGTTCTCAAGGAAGGGAATAGGGCTTTGTCTGATATGACGCTGTCAAATGAACAAAATTTAGAAAAACTACAGTCTGATATTAAGGAGAGATTCATTGCTGCGGAGGAGAGAACAGCTGATTTGGATCGTAAACTTCAGTCCCTGTCTGAAACATTATCAGAGAGAATTAAAACTGCTGAATGTGAAAATCGGACTTTGTCTAAAGGATATGACAGATTGGCTGACAGATTGTCAATACAAGAAGGCACAATTCATGCCATGAAAATTCTATCCAAGGATGAGATACTAACTCTACTGGACAAACTTCATGTTTTGGAATCCTCCATGAAGGCCTTGGAGCATAATTCTGGACAGGAGATCCAGGCCTTACAGAAGGCAATAGTAAGCAGATTAGAAAAGATTGAGGAAATTATAGACTGTGATGAACAGGAGCAAATGGTAGAAAGGCGAAATTTAACTCCGTCAATGAGTAAAACTCTCCGGGATAATTTCCATAAAGTTCTACCTGCCTTTCCAATAATAACATCAAAAAAGGTGACTGGTTCCAAAAACCCTAAGGTCATCAAGGAATATACATGGGAACCCATCCGTATGAATGATCTCAAAGAAATTAAACAAGCCATTATGAACTTTGGGCTACATTCATCCTTTGTTAGAGAGATGCTCAAAACTTGGTCTATAAGCGATAAGGCAATGCCCCATGATTGGGTACAATTAGTATCAGCTGTTCTAGAGAGTGGGTCACAATTAAATTGGAAATGCATGTTCAGACAAGAGGCTAAACTTTTAGAACAGCAGGAAAGAGCAAAGGGAATTGAGATCTCCCTAGATCAAATTCTAGGTGAAGGACTTTTCTCCGATCCTCTGGAACAAGCTAATTATGATGAACACACCTTATCCATATGTACTACAGCAGCCTTAAAGGCTTGGGACAGGGTTCAAGACCCAGGACAGAGACTGTAATCATATATCAGAGTTAAACAGGGTCAGAGAGAACCCTTTAGTGATTTTTTACAAAGGCTAACTAAGCTGTACAAATAGGGATATCTGACCCAGAAGCAAGACTTATAATAATTGAGTCTTTGGCATATGAGAATGCCAATGTGGAGTGTAAAAGGATCCTGGGGCCTTTAAAGATGAGATCAGTGCCCTTGGACTAATGGGTCTTACATACAATGAATGTTGAATCATTTGACTATGGCACTGAAGCATGGGTAGAAGAAGCAATTTCTAATGCAAAAAGGAGGCATCAAGTTACCAAATGTTTTAATTGTGGCAAGATGGGACATATTAAAAGGAATTGCAGACAATGGATTTTCAGAAATAATAATAATAATAATAATAATAATAATAATAACAATAACAATAACAATAATAATAATGCCTCTTCTAGAAATAACAGACGTAGGAGGACTCAGCCTTCAGGTTTATGTAGGAGATGTGGAAAAGGCAGACACTGGACAAATGAGTGCAGATCAACAAGAGATAGACAAGGCAACCTGTTGCCACTGGGAAACTCAATGGGGGGCCTCTCGCAGGCCCCCATGGCGAATGTGGTCCAGTCATTTCCGGTTACTGCTGAGAACATGCCTCGTCAAGAAAATTAGAAAGCTCCATGCCTGCTGTTAAAAGCACAAATGGCCTGAAAGATGAGTTACGTGTATTTTGGCAGACTTTTATAAATGAACAAAGACCAAAGTTAAGAGTGTGTGTAAATGGCGTTTTTATTACTGGCCTACTGGACACAGGTGCGGATGTAAGTATCATTACTCCAGAATCTTGGCATCCGTATTGGCCTCTTCAGGATGTAAATGTTCAGTTCCTGGGAATTGGAACCCTATCTCAAGTAAGGCAGAGCACGAGATGGGTTGAATGCATAGGGCCAGAAGGACAAATAGGAAAATTAAGGCCATATGTAGCCAATATTGCATTGAATTTATGGGGCCGTGACCTGTTGCAGCAATGGAATACCCAAATTAACATTCCTGCTGCTTCTAGAGCCTATATCACCGAGGGAAATATTAAAAGATATTACAGAAGGTGGAAACCGGCTGTTCGGGCTGTACAAGAATGCAAAGCAATTGATGGCCCTTCAGAGATACGAACAGCACTGCCTCTAAAATGGTTGACTGAGAAACCAATATGGACAAAGCAATGGCCTTTAGCTGAGGAAAAGTTGCATGCTTTAGAACAGCTGGTACAAGAGCAATTAGATGCTCGACATATAGAAGAATCTACCAGCCCTTGGAATTCTCCTGTATTTGTTGTTAAGAAAAAATCTGGTAAGTGGAGAATGGTGAGAGATCTCAGGGCTATCAATAAGGTTATTCAACCTATGGGCTCTCTGCAATCTGGAATTCCTCTGCCATCTTTATTACCAAAAGGATGGCCTCTCATAGTTATTGATTTAAAGGATTGTTTCTTCACTATACCTTTACAAGAAAAAGACAGAGAAAAGTTTGCCTTCACAGTGCCTACTTATAATAACTCTCAACCTACAAGGAGATACCAGTGGACCGTCCTCCCACAGGGCATGTTGAACTCTCCCACCCTGTGCCAATATTTTGTAAATCAACCATTGCAAATAATACGCAAGCAATTTCCCAAGTCTATAATTTATCATTACATGGATGATATTCTGTTATCTGATTCAAAGATGGCTACTTTAGAAAGACTGTTTGAAGAAGTAAAAATACTTTTACCTAAATATGGATTGCAGATTGCTCCTGAAAAAATTCAGAGAGGAGATTCTGTTAATTATCTAGGTTATAAAATAGGTTTGCAAAAAATTAAGACACAAAAAGCACAAATTAGGAGAGATCAGTTACGGACTCTCAATGACTTTCAAAGGTTGTTAGGAGACATTTCCAGCTTACGACCAGCTGTTGGCATATCACCTGATATGATAATTCATTTAAATAAAACCTTGGATGGTGAAAAAGACTTAAACAGTCCCAGAGAATTAACAGCTGAAGCAGAAAAGGAGCTGAGAATGATTGAGGAGAAATTACAAGAGACACATGTGGACAGGGTGAATCCAGAGCTCAGTTGTATTCTCGTCATATTGCCTTCCAAAATTTCTCCTACAGGAATTTTAATGCAGAGAGATGATATTATCTTAGAATGGATCTTTTTACCACATAAACCAAGTAAGAAAATAAAAACTTATGTGGAAAAAGTCTCTGAATTAATTATAAAAGGCAAATTGAGACTTCGTCAACTAGCAGGCATAGACCCAGCAGAAATTATAGTGCCTTTCACTGCTGATGAACTAAAAAAGTTGTGGGAAGATAACGAACCATGGCAAAGAGCTTGCGCTAATTTTTTGGGAGAAATCAATAACAACTATCTGAAAAACAAGAGGCTTAACTTTATAAAGAGAACTTCTTGGATTCTCCCTCGAATCATCCGTGATGTTCCAATAACTGGAGCACGTACATTTTATACTGATGCTAATAAATCAGGGAAAGCAGGTTACAAATCAGAAGATTTGAGTAAGGTGGAACAAAGCCCTTATGATTCTGTCCAGAAGGCAGAATTATATGCCATTCTTATGGTGGTAAGGGATTTTAAAGAACCGCTTAATATAGTTACTGATTCACAATATGCAGAAAGAGTAATCTTACATATTGAAACTGCTGAATTTATACCTGATGATACAGAACTAACCTCATTGTTTATCCAGGTACAAGACATGATCAGGAACAGGCTTTGCCCTATGTATATAACACACATCCAATCCCATACTGGTCTGCCAGGTCCTCTAGCACAAGGTAATGCAGAAATTGATCAATTGTTGATTGGTAGTGTGCTGCAGGCCTCTGAATTTCATAAAAAACATCATGTCAATAGCAAAGGCTTGAAGAAAGAGTTTTCTATTACATGGCAACAAGCTAAGGAAATTGTAAAGAAATGCCCTACTTGCTCTTTTTATAACCAAACACCACTGCCTGCAGGGGCTAATCCAAAGGGCACTCAAAGGAATGAAATCTGGCAGATGGATGTGTTTCACTTTGCAGAATTTGGCAAATTAAAATATGTACACCACACCAGTGACACTTATTCAGGTTTTCAATGGGCAACTGCTTTAAGCTCAGAAAAAGCTGATTCAGTAATCACTCATTTATTAGAAGTTATGGCCATCATGGGTATACCTACACAAATAAAGACAGATAATGGTCCAGCTTATGTCTCTAGGAAAATGAAACAGTTTTTTGCTTATTACAATATTAAACATGTTACAGGTATACCATACAATCCAACAGGTCAAGCAGTCATAGAAAGATCAAATAGAACTATAAAGGATATGTTAAACAAACAGAAAGGGGTGGAAAATACCCCTAGAAATAGGTTACATAGTGCTTTATTAACCTTGAATTTTCTCAACGCTAATGAGAAGGGGACAACGGCTGCAGAAAGACATTGGATAATGGAAAAGTCTGCTGAATTAAATCAACCAGTTTATTTCAAGGATGTGCTGACCTCGCAATGGAAGCCAGGAGATGTGCTGCGTTGGGGAAGGGGTTTTGCTCTTGTCTCCACAGGAGAGGAAAAATTGTGGATACCGTCAAAATTAATAAAGGTTCGGGTTGAAGAGAAGAAGCCCCTTGGAAAAGAAAAATAATTCATTCACAAGGATGATGATCATACTGATGGTAAGAAAAGCATATAGGTTGGGGGCAGGGTTCTTTTCTTATCTCCACAGGAAACCACTCATCTTCAAAGAACTTAAGGGACCCTGGATATTTAAATACTGATGCATGGACACTAGTTACAACCTAATATGGATCAACACAGAACCTGAATATGTTTAGTAAGTATAAAACATTTTTTTACATATATACTGTGCTTTTATTTATATGTATATAGAGCTGGTTTTGGAGTTGGACTATGGCTCAGTCCTTCTTCAATTCCAAGCCTGTTTATAAGAGATATCTCACAGTTTCTGTCTCAGGTCAGGAGCCATGAAATGGGACAGAATAATAATAGTAATAATAATAATGATGATGATGATGATGATGATGATGATGATGATACTTGATAAACTTTCTTTGCCTTTCCTCATATCTGTGTCTGTCTTTATTATACCTTCCATCGAATATATATGTCTGTATATGTCTTTGTAGATAATGTTTACCTTTCCTGTAACAAACAACAAATTTTCCTTCAGTAATCTTTGAAGTTTCCAGGATGAAGATGGGGCCCCACAACATCAATTTCACCTGGTTACTATGACGTCATGTTTTTAATAGCACTAAAATTAGACCTTTTTTTGTTTTTTTTTTGGTACCAACTACACAAGACAGTTTCAAATGGTGTACAATTTTGACAACACTCTGGCTGGACCTCCTCAAAACACTCAGAGGCTAGTTACAATTTCCTCGACCAAATGTTATTTTGGGAATTTTACCATCATTTGCTTTCACGGGACCCCCTGAGAAGAACGTTGCCCCCATGTCAGCTGGAAGCAATCTTAGAGGATGACGCCCCCTTTCCCAACAGAGTTTGCCCTCTGGTTTAGGGACATCATTTAGTAGTTGGTATAGGGTTGAGGGGATGGGGGAGGTATTATATGGACTCAAGGGTGTTTATAAAAAAAAAGGGGGGGGGAATTACCTGGTTTGATGGGATGATTGGTATTTGTGAATTATTGTTATTAGAAAATTGCATTGGTGTTGATTCTTGTATATTGAACATTGTATGTGAGTATGCTTCTACCTCTATTGTATGAGAGTATGCTTCTACCTCTGTTTAAAACAATTGTTATATTGAGATATTTATCATATTGCAATGTACATTTCTACCTCTGATATTATTTGTATAATGACATTGTTTACGTTTGGGGATATTGTCCTCATTTATTGCACAGTTGTTTTTCAGGTTTTTTTTAGATACATAGAAATTATATTTAGTATAGATAGTATAATCTCCGACCTCTTTGAAGAGCTGTAGAACATGGCCTTTAATCTAACCTAGAGTTTGGTACTTATGAGACACAATCACTCCTGGCAACACCACTCTACTCCCGAGAGAATGTTGAGCACCAAAGACACTCCACTGGGAGCTTGTCTTCTTCTTGGCAGAAGTGGCCTTTAGGCAAAGAAAAAGCCCATACCTCGACCACTGACAGAGTTTCAGAGTATCCGTAAATGGATAAAAACAGGATTATCTTATCTTGCCAAGACAGGGTTAGACAGTTCTACAAAAAGTTCCTTGCCTTTGAAAAATGTTATGTCAGTTGTGTTAGGCCTTAGCCAAAGTTGGTTGCCTCAACATTGCAAAACGAAACTTTGGGTGACTGCCCAGGTAGTTAGTTGTCTCTGTAATTTGTTGCACATTTTGGAAGTTTCTTGTTTGTACTTCCTGGTTGCTTAAGTAATATTACTTCCCTTCTCAGATCTTTGATGGGGTTGAAGATTAGATAATTGTAGTTACCCTCTACATTATTTAGACTCCTTGAAATAGAATGCTTAGTAAAACTTTTGTTATATGTTTCTTCTTAATATTGTTTGTTGTTTGTAATTTTATATTTATTATTTGTTCCTATTGAATATAGTTGTATTTGGTTTGGTTCTGTCTTATTTAGACAAAAGGGGGAGATGAAGGGGAAGCCTAGCCAAAAACCTTGTTTTGTAAGGTGTGTCCCCCTTGGTCTAAAGGCGTGTCCCCCTTAGGCCAATATTGACTTATAAAATCTTGCGGGCCTGTGGCCCACCTGCTCTTTGTTTTTCCTGCGCTCCTCGCTGGAACCTTGGATTTGTAAGTTCCCTTTCCTTTCCTTTATTAAAACTGAATTATATATATTAAAGCTTGTCTGGTGAATCATAACTGCCGATCAACCACGCACCTTCATCGAAGATCTTTTCCAAATAAGTATTTTAAATTTTTTTAGTTAGTTTCTGTGACACAATGATCCATTCCAAGATGATATCTTCCATTTGCATTAAAATTCCTGTAGGGAAATATGACCAGAATGCAGTTTAAGCTTCAGATCCACATGATCCACATTTACATTCTGTAATTCCTCTTCCTCCAAAGCCAATTCACTCTCAGATTCTCCTAATAATAACCTGGGACTACTTAAGTCCTTGTCACAATCTAAGTTTTGTTTCAACTAATCAGCTCATTAGGTTTTAATTCAATTGTGGACTGTAGATTGGAAATGTCTCCTAGCAATCTTTGAAAATCATTAAGTGTCTGCAGTCATGTCCACTTCCAATATCCAGGAGGATAACTATATATTTTCCCTTGGGTTCACCTTCCTATGTAGCTTCTCTAGGATCATGAAATATAGGCTCAATTCTATGGCTAGAATCCACTAATGAGTAAGTACACACCATATTCATCTTTTTGGGTCTGGGTTACCTCACTCAGGATGGTATTTTCTATTTCCATCCACTTGCATGCCAAATGAAAGATGCCTTTTTTTTTTTACCACAGAGTAGTACTCTAGTGCATATATATTCCATACTTTCTTTTTCCATTCTTCCATTGAGGGGCATCTAGGTTATTCCCAGGTTCTGGCTATTACAAATAATGCTGCTATGAACATAGCTGAACAAATGCTTTTGTAGTATGATTGGGCATCTCTTGGGTATATTCCCGGGAGTGGTATTGCTGGATCCTGGGGTAGATTGATCCCTAATTTCCTGAGAAACTACCACACTGATTTCCAAAGTAGTTGCACAAGTTTGCAATCCCACCAGCAATGGATGAGTGTTCCCCTTACTACACATTCTCTCCAGCAAAGGCTATCATTGGTGTTTTTGATTTTAGCCATTCTGACAGGTGTAAGATGGTATCTCAAAGTTGTTTTGATTTGTATTTCCCTGATTGCTAAGGAGGTTGAGCATGACCTTAAGTGTCTTTTGGCCATTTGAACTTCTTCAGTTGAGAATTCTCTGTTCAGATCAGTATCCCATTTTTAAATGGGTTAATTAGCATTTTAAGGTCTAGTTTCTTGAGCTCTTTATATATTTTGGAGATCAGACATTTGTCTGTTGCGGGGTTGGTGAAGATCTTCTCCCAATCAGTAGGTTGCCTTTTTATCTTATTGACAGTATCCTTTGCTTTACTGAAGCTTCTTCTCAGTTTTAGGAGGTCCCATTCATTCAATGTTGCCCTTATTGTCTGTGATACTGGGATTATATGTAGGAAATGGTCTCCTGTGCCTATATGTTGTTTTCCCACCTTCTCTTCTATCAGGTTCACTGTGTTCAGATTGATATTGAGATCTTTAATCCATCTGGACTTGAGTTTTGTGCATGGTGATAGATATGGATCTATTTTGATTCTGCTACATGTTGACATCCAGTTCTGCCAGCACCATTTGTTAATGATGCTTTCTTTCTTCCATTGTATACTTTTAGCTCCTTTGTCAAAAATCAGGTGTTCATAGGTTTGCGGGTTAATATCTGGGTCTTCCGTTCAATTCCATTGGTCGACTTCTCTGTTTTTATGCCAATACCAAGCTGATTTCATTACTGTAGCTCTGTAATAGAGTTTGAAGTCAGGGATGGTAACGCCTCTAGATGTTCCTTTATTGTATAGGATTGTTTTGGCTATCCTGGGCTTTTTGTTTTTCCATATAAAGTTGATTATTGTTCTCTCAAGGTCTGTGAAGAATTTTGTTGGGATTTTAATGGGGATTGTGTTGAATTTATAGATTGTCTTTGGTAGAATTGCCATTTTTACTATGTTGATCCTACCCATCCAAGAGCAAGGGAGATCCTTCCATTTTCTGTTGTCCTCTTCAATTTCTTTCTTCAAAGACTTAAAGTTCTTGTCAAATAAATCTTCCACTTCCTTGGTTAGAGTTACCCCAAGATCCTTCATGATATTTGTGGCTATCATAAAAGGTGAAGTTTCTCTGAATTCCCTCTCTGCTTCTCTGTCCTTTGATTATAGGAGGGCTACTGATTTTTTTGAGTTGATCTTGTAACCTGCCACTTCACTGAAGTTATTTATCAGCTGTAGGAGTTCTTTGGTAGAGGTTTGGGGGTCACTAATGTACACTATCATATCATTTGCAAATAATGAATGTTTGACTTTTTCCTTTCCAATTTGAATCCCCTTGATCTCCTGGTGTTGTCTTATTGCTATTGCTAGAACTTCAAGAACTATGTTGAAGAAATATGGTGAGAGTGGACAGCCTTGTCTTTTTCCTGATTTTAGTGGAATGGCTTTGAGTTTCTTTCCATTTAATTTGATATTAGCTGTTGGCTTGCTATATATTGCTTTTATTATATTTAGGTATGATCCTTGTATTCCTCACCTCTCCAAAACCTTTATCATAAAGGGGCGTTGAACTTTGTCAAATGCTTTTTCTGCATCTAATGAAATGATCATATGGGAGAACCTTCCACTGATATTTCTTAGACGTCTGAGAATTATTATAAGTAGGAACTGTGAAGGCAAATTTTTCTGTCTTTTCTCATAAAGGTATAGCAAATAAACAAAAATTTAAATCAATAACTACAAGAGGTCATCCTTTAGGTAATAGAGAAAGCAAAAGATTGCCAGAGTATAGAGAGACCATTGGCTGAATTACCTTATTAACAGTTCTTAAATCTGTTATAATTGTCTACTTTCAAGATTTCTTTTTAACAACACATAGAAGGGAATTCCAAGGGAAAGTTGATTCTTCAATATGCTGAGCATTTAACTGCTCCTGTACCAGCTGTTCTAAGGCCTGCAGTTTTTCTGTTGTTAAGTGTCATTGTGCAAATCACACAGATTTGTCTATAGACCATTTAAAGGTAGGGCTATTGGTGTCCTTGAAAGATCAGTAACTCTGGTGCTATGTTCTTGTATGACCTGTGTGTTTAGAGGCTGTTCTTTATAATACCTTCTAATATTTTCTCCAGAAACATGTACTAATGGATGGTTTGTTACTGAGACTGGAGAAATGTTAATGTGAATATTCCACTGCTGTAACAAATCACATCCCCAGATATTTATTGCTATATTAACCACATATGGCTTTAATTTACTTGTCTTACCTTCTGGCTCTATGCATTTGACCTATCTTGCCCTCTGTTTTATGTGAGGTAAAGTTGTGATCCCTAAAAGCTGAACATTTCTTCCTAGAAGAGGCAAATTTGGATGCCAAGATTCTGCTTCAATTATTGTTACATATGCACCTGTGTCTAAAATGCCTTCAATGACATCATCATTTATTCATATTTTTAATTTTGGTTTTTGTTCATTTATAGAAGTTTGCCAAAATATTCATTTTTAGTTTCTCCTGAATTTCTTATTTTTTTTATAGCTTTTTTATCATCAGGAGCAGAATGGTTTCTTATTTTAGGCATTGGGTTCTTTAATTGCTCTAAGGAGTTTCCTTCATGGTTACACGAAATGACTGAACTGAATTTGTCTCGAGAACCTGGAAAGAGCAAAGTGTGACCTTTACTGTCATTATTTCCTTACATCATTGATCCAATGCCTGCCTTTGTCACACCTTCTGCATAATCCAGAAGAGAGAGCCATCATACTTAGAAAAAAACATTGTTTCTAGGAATACCCTGTTTACAGTCCCTTTTTAAATGACCATGTTTGCCATATTTGAAACACTTGACATTTCAGTTTTTCTTCAAACCTCTGAAAATCACCTCTCCTATCCATTCATCATCATAGTTATGAGGTTCAATATTGATTGTATCTCAGGTCTATTCCTCCAAGCGTGCTAATCTTGCCTTCAAAGGACTAATTACACTTTTCAATTGTACAATGGAATTTTTAAAAGCCAGAGATTCAGTTATTATTTTCTTGCTTCTTTTTGGTATCATTCAATTTACTGCTGAAATCAGAAAATTTATGAGACCTTCCTTTAGGCTCTGTATAACTTCAGTAAATGACTTAATTTTCTTTCCTAGTTCTCCAATTGTGTCCCAAGAATTCAACGCTGCTGTGTGGCATAAATTAAGAACATGGTCATTATGTACATCAGTATTATCTCCCTCTCGAAGAAGTTGGTCTTGGAAAATTACAGTACCTCTAGCCTTACTTCATTGTTCAATGATCCTAGCCTCTTCTTTCAACCAGGACTTCCATTGTAATTGAGGACCAAACTTCAAGACCACTTTAACCAAGTCTTTCCAGTCTCTAGAGATAATATTATTTCAAGTTGATCACAACTTTAAATCTGCTTCACAAAAGGTGAACACATGCCAAATGAGACTATCAGTTCCTTGAATCTCCTTAAGTATAATATTTCCATAGGAGTCCATTTAACTCTTGCACAGCCTTGGGGATGTCTATCATTTGTCAGTTCCTGTAAGGTGACTGGATAAATTAAAGTTGGTTGTTTGAAAACCTTAGTCTGTTCTTCTTTCCTTATAATGCAATGTTGAAATTGGTTCTACATTGATTTCCTCTGTCTGGAGCTGAATATCTCTATAATCTGTTTTGTTATGTTTTTTTTAAAGGATGTACCTTAGCACTCATATTAACCAACTTTATTAGTGAAAAAACAAAAAAATGATAAGTCTGATAATGGTTAGAATTGACATTATGCAAGTCCCATCAAAATTATTTATCCTCATTTAGTTGTTCCATTTTCAAACTGTTCAGCACATTATCATTCAGAGACCTAAATGTGTCCATAGTAATAACGTTTCCATTTTTAATATGGAAAAACTTCACTCTTTTAACTAACTCTTCCCTTTACGAAATCCCAATTGGCAGTGAACTGTGAGGCGTAGCATATCTGAGCAGAGAGGACAAGCAGTGAACAGTCTGAGTGAGGACAGCTGCAGCTACTAGGATGCATCTCATGCAAGTGACAGTCTGAGGAGAGAGAATGTAGGGTAAGCCCACAGTCCATGGTGGAGAGAGAGAGATAGAGATAGAGAGAGAGAGAGGGAGATAGATAGATAGATAGAGAGAGAGAGAGAGAGAAGCCTGCTGTCTAAAAAGTGCACAGATGATTGAATGAAAAAAATTGGAAATTCTTCTACCTCAAGACCCAGCCATACCATTTCTGATCATATAATCAAAGGATGCCTACACCCCCAAAGCACACTAGCTCAATTATGCTCATAGCATATTTATTCATAATTGAAACTGGAAACAATCTGGATGTCCCCTAATTGAAGACTGGATAAAGAAAGTGTCGTCTATTTGCATTAAAGAATATTACTCATGTGTTAGAAACAATGACCTCAGAAAGTTTGCAGGCAAATGGATGGAACTAGAAAAGATCATCCTGCATGATATAACCAAGAGGCAGAAAGACAAACATGACATGTACTTACTCATCAGTGAATATTAGCCATAAAATAAAGGAAAACCACGCAACAAACCACAGGTCCAAAGAAACTAAGTAACAATGGGGCTTAAGTTGGGAAATGCATGAATCTTATATGAAGGGAAAAGAGCATAGACTTTGCCAGTGGAAGTAGGGACTGGAATGGGGAATGGTGATGGGAACAGGAGGGATCTGGTGAGGGGAGGATGAAAGAAAGAGCATTGAAAGAGATGCCTTGAATCTGATAGCATCTCTGGGATGAGCTAGAAACCCAAAACATACTCTTCAGGAACAGGGCACAGAGACATAACATGACACAGCGATATAACATGACACATGAATAGGCAAAAAAGTCAATGAAGTGATCCTTAATGATTTCTGTGATACTCATAGAACAATATCTGGTCCATATGTCATGAGAGAGGTTTCACAGAACAAATAAGAGCAACAGATACAGAAAACTACAGCCAAAAATCAGACCAAGTTCAGGGAATCATGCAGAAAAAAATGGAAGAAAGATTGTAGGGCCCAGTGGCATAAAGAGCACCATAAGAAAACTCACAGAACCAACAAACCTGTGTTGATAGTAACTCACAGAGATTGAATAGACAATAAGGCATCTTGCATGGCACTGACATAGGCCCTCTGCATATATGTTACACTTGTTAACTTGGTGTTCATGTGAGATTCCTTGCAGTGAGATGAGGGGTTGTCTCTAACTCTGATGAGTATTTTGGGAACTCATTACTTTTATAGGATTGCCTCATTCAGTCTTAAAAGAAGAGGAGGTGCCTAGTCTCACTGCAACTTGATACACCATGACTGGCTGATATACATAGGAGGCCTAAACTTTTCTGAAGACAAACAAAGGATGAAAAGTCGATGGTGTGTATTGGAAGTGGAGGAGAGGGACTGGGAACAAGGGAAAATAGAGAATCTTTGATTGGGATGTAAAAACAAAAATAAACCAAAAGGACAAATTTGAAATGTATTTTAAATGTTTCTTTTGATATTTAATAACATAATTCTTCATCATATTTTATAAATGGCTAAAACTGACACTAAGTAACATCATTTTAATTGTTGATAACTATCATTCAAGAGAATATGCACAGTCATTATCCTTTTTCAATCAAATGACTTCATTAGGGAATAAAGGGACTATTTCAAACTTCAGAAATGACATCTACAATATTTATTGTAAAAAGAAAGTTAAAAAAAAGACCAAGCTAAGTTTGAAGAAAAAGATAGAACAAAGCATGGTAGTTCTTCATCATCCATCATCAGCCAAATTTTAAAATATTAAGGGAAGTTATGCAAAGTAGCTGAGATTAATTTTTGCTAATTGACTAAAGTCACAACGCTAAGTGTTGCTTTCAGTTGTGATGCCAATGCCATTTGCAAGGTTAATTACTATGTTCCTTCACAGCCCCGAGTTATTTCTCATGCTCTGGCAGAGAAGTGAGAACAGATGGATCAGAATAACATCTGGCTCAGGTGAGGGGCAAGTCTACAGATGACTTCCTTGAATGATTTCCTGCAGTATCACAGGAAGTAATTAGAAACATGTAGGTGACAAAAATAAACAACTTGATAATACAAATATGAGCAGAGTGGCCTTGTCACCTTCTAGACAGAAATGCATAATCAGCATGCAACAATGCTGGAGAAACTTCTGTATCAGCAGAAATATTTTAAGATATTTTTACTTGATTAATCAATAAATTATTATTGTCTTACTTTCCAACTCTCTCCCAAGATTATATGTGAAGGTACATTGAATTAAAACATTTTTATGTAAAATTACTCTTCAAGATTATAATTTTCTTGATCCTTAGAATGAGATAAATTATACTATATGAAATTTAAACTAATAAAGATGTATCTATGATTAAAAGGGATATGGTAACAAAACAGTGGTAAGGAACAAGAATTAATAAGTTGAAACAATTGTATTCACCTTTTCATCTACACTATTTTAATACAATATTGAGGAGTGCTTCAATTAATAATTAGACTATGAAAAAATTCTAAATGAACATTGTATTAAAAATGATAATAATGACTACCAGGAACTAAAGCCATAATCAACAAATTTTATTTGTTGTTATACTTTAAAGAATGTTATCACTATTTTGTTATGAATCTGAGGAACTTGATCTCAAGTATTTTAGTATTCTATGCTTGTTCCAGCTGCTGGACATAATGTTTAAATTCTCTGATAATAAACAACTATGTGATTTCTAGGTCACAAAATCTGCTCACACAATGCAAGGAAGAAATACAAAACCAAGTGACATACACAATCTCACAGAAGAGAAAATTTTCAGAAATGCCTGGCACATGCCCATCCTTAGTCCTGGAGGGAACTCTTTCTGCTGTCTGTTGACACATTGGAGTTTTTCTTGCAATACTAATTATAGAGATATAGATGAGAATTACCTCTTGGAGAAGTAGACCAGAGATGAACCCTTTAGCTTGATTTTCTTTTTTTTGCATCATAAAATGGTATTGCTGCTGCTTTTTCAAGATGAAAACTGCTCTGCACATAGGGATTGTAATCATGGCTATTGTCATGACTGGGATTCAGCTAGGCATATTCTGTATCTTCTTATTCTATTTTTGTTCTGTTCTATTCATGGTGTATTCATTTTTTAGTGATGATCTGGAGAACTATAGTTTGTACTCTCAGAGTTGGTTTTATTTTTGTACCATCAAATATATGAAATGTATTGGGAAATGTGATTATTTAAACTGTATTTTTCTTTTGTTTTATAGAAGACATTTCAATCATAACCTCTTTTCAGCTCATCAGTATACATGACTCTAGGGAAAAAATGTTTCATTAGTCTTCCATAGAGAATACTTCAACATAGTGAAACATAAGTCATGGTTTCTGTAGCAAAGTAAGGTATTTAGATCACTGAAACCTATCTTCTCCCGATTCACTGACAGTGCCAAAAGCAATATAGTGGCATATAGTTTGATGTAGATTATTTTTACTCCTTTTACTGAGTTATTGTTCATAAATTATATAATTCACCAACTTAATGAATAAAACTCAGTAGGTATTTCATTATTCATGGAATATATGGATATAACTAAAATATATATTAGTAGAAATCTAAAACTGTATGAAAATAGTTTTTAAAAAATCATTCTAAGTGACATAAACCGGACTCAGAAAATAAATATGGTATTTATTCACTTATAAGTGGATATTAGCTTTTAAGTAAATGATAATCAACCTACAATACACATACCCAGAAAGGTTAGGTAAAGAGGAAGGTTCTATGGAGGACAGATGTATCTTCTTGGGAAGGAAAATAATAAATTTTGTTAGTGGACTGGAAGCAAGTGGAGCTAGGAGAGGAATCAGTGGAGCAGGTAGAATGCTGGGAAAGACAGAGCTGGAGGACACGTGGGTGATGTTGCAGGAACCTAGTGCTGTAAAAGCTTTCTGGAATATATGTGGGTGACTCCAATGAGGACTCTTCATCTTAGAGGATAAGAAGTCAGAACTGGGCATATTTTGTAGCTGGGTAAGGTTCCCAGTTGTATGAAAAAGGTACATTCTATTGAATTGCTGAAAAAAATGGGTCCCATGGAGGTCCCTAAAGAGTCTAGCCTAGGCCCCAGTCACTGAGCCCCCGCCGAGGACTCAGCAGCCTCCCCCTCAAGCCCCCTCTCGCTATTCACAACCTCCACTCTTTCGACCCCTTTGCTGATGCACGTAAGGGTGATGACCTGCTTCCTGCTGGCACTGAGGATTATAAGATTTCATATAAGAATTCAACAGAGAAATGGCAGGAAGACCCTTACTACTGTCCAAGGGATCACTGATGATTACGATAAAAAGAAACTAGTGAAGTCGTTTAAGAAGAAATTTGCCTGCAATGGTGCTGTAATTGAGCATCCAGAATATGGAGAAGTAATTCAGCTACAGGGTGACCAGCGCAAGAACATATGCCAGTTCCTAATAGAGACTGGACTGGCTAAGGACGATCAGCTGATGGGTCATGGGTTTTAAGTGCTTGTGACTCTGAAGCTTAAGTGAGTATTTCCTTGCAATGAGTAGAATTTCTCTCCTGTCCCTTGTCACAAGTTTAAAAACCTCCCAGCTTGTATAATGTAACCATTTGGGGTCCGCTTTTAACTTGGACTAGTGTAACTCCTTCATGCAATAAACTGAAAAGAGCCAAAAAAAAAAAAAAAGAGAGAGTCTAGCCTAATGCTAGGACAGTGGGAAGATTTTCAAATCTGATAGTGTTGTCTTATTGCCAAAGGCATACATGGATCTTTTTGCCTTAAATTTAAGTCTCTTTCCTGAGGGAAAGTACTGTTCAGGTTATGTAAATAGAAACCTGAGAACTAATCCAGCCACAAAACTCTTGACCTACAATTTGTCCTGCCTACAAAATGTGTCCAGGCTATGGTGGCGCAGAACTTGAAGAGGCGATCGACCAATATCTGGTTTAACTCTTGGCACATGTCATGAGAGGGAGACCATTCTGCATTGCTTGGATGGCCATGAACCAGAGGCTAGATATCCCAGTGATCCCAGCTAGAAACAAATGTAAGTGGAAGAAAATTAATGAAATTATTCCTAATACTGTTATGCTATACTCATAGATCAGTTGGTGCTTGTCTCATCATCATCAGAGATGTTTCCTCTGGCAGCAGATGTGAGTGGATGCAGAGACCCAGAGTCAAACACTATTCAGAGAGAGAGAGAGTCTAAGTTCGAGGTCTCCACTGAGTCCCTCCCCTTGAAGCTTGGTGAATACTGTGGAAGAGAAGGGAAAAGATTGTAGGAATCAGAGGGGATGGAGGACACCAAAACAAGAGTGGACAAGACAACATAATAAAAGGAAAATGTCTGAAGAGCAGGCAAATGTGACAGACACACCCACTCCCACTGTTAGAATTTCACAAGAACACTAAACTAATACTCAGAATATATACACAGGGGACTGGCTAAGACCCATACAGGCCCTGTGCTTGCTGTTTCAGTTTCTGTGAGAACATATGAGCCTTGCTTGGTTGATTCAGTGAACTTTTGTCTTATCTTATAGTATCTTGTTTTGCCATGTGTGGTTATCGTCTCTTGAGGCCTGCTTTTTTCCTAAGGGAAGCAGAGGGAGAATATACAGGGGAGGTGGAGATAGTTGGGAGGAGTTGAGGGGTGAGAAACTGTGGTCAGGATATATTTTGGCGGGGCGGTGGTAGCGCACGCTTTTAATTCCAGCACTCGGGAGGCAGAGGCAGGTGGATCTCTGAGTTCGAGGCCAGCCTGGTCTACAAGAGCTAGTTCCAGGACAGGCTCTAGAAACTACAGGGAAACCCTGTCTCGAAAAACCAAAAAAAAAGAAAGGTTGTATTTTATAAGAGAAAACTGCATTTTTTCCATATTAAAAACTTGAAAAATATTTGCCATACTTCTTCTTTATCAAATGAATATCATTTAATTTGATTCCTTGTATTCCACATATATAAATTTTTGTGTAAAATCTTGTTGGCTTTGAAGTGGGTAAAATAAAATATCTCTGTGGACGAAAAATAAAAAGTAAATAAGTAAACAAATAAAAGAAAAAACCAACATCATTAAGGTACACACTCTACTTTTTTTTGAGATGGAGGTTATGTAGTTTACTTTTATTCTTAACAATCATTACTGACAAAGAAAAGAATCTGGCCCATATCTATGAAACAACTATTTTTAGACGAATAAATCAATGAACTATCAATACATGGATGAGGAAATGTTGATTAAATTGTCATGGAAGAATCAGTAAAATTTCAACTTAAATTTTATTTTAAAAAATAAGTTGTTTCATAAGTTCATTGCCACACTGTTCATAATGAATAAGCTGTAGGCTCACCCAGCAACTTGCATAAACACAAAATAAAAATATGTCAAAAATATCTCTTTTACATAGAGAAATTGTACAGTACAGAGGACTCTCCAGCCCTCTACACCCTACTTTTTAGTAAAACAAAGAATTAGCCCTGGAAAATCTTTCTCTGTACTCAGCAAAATTGGAAAATGTAAGAGAAATGAACAATTCTCTAGATAGATACCATATACCAAATTAAATTAAGACAAACTGAACAATTTAAATACACCTATAAACTGGAAAGAAATAGAAGCTGATATCAAAAACCTCCCAAACAAAAAAAGCCCAGGGCCAGATGGTTTTAGTGCAAACTTCTACCAGACCTTTCAATAAGAGCTAATACCTGTAGTCTTCAAAGTGTTCCATATAATAGAAACAGAAGGAATATTGCCAAACCCTTTTGATGAGGCTGCACTTACCCTGATTCCAAAAGCACACAAATATTCAACCAAGAAAGAGAATTACAGACCAATCTAACCCATGAACATGGATGCAAAAATACTCAATAAAATACTGAAAAACTGAATCCAAGAACACATCAAAAAACTCATCCACCATGATCAAGTTGGCTTCAGCCCAGAGATACAGGGATGGTTCAACATACGAAAACCTATTACTGTAATCCACCAATAAATAAACTGAAAGAAACAAAAACATATGATCATCTCATTAGATGCTAGAAAAACATTTGACAAAATCCAACCCCCTTTATCATAAAGGTCTTGGAGAGATCAGGGATACAAGGAACATATCTAAACATAATAAAAGCAATACACAGCAAGTCAACAGCCAACTTCAAATTAAATAAAGAGAAACTCAAAGTGATATTACATCAAAATCAGGAACAAGAAAAGACTTAAACACAGTTCTTGAATATAGTTATTGCTATAGCAATAAGACAACAAAAGAAGATCTGTGGATTCAATTTGGAAAACAAGAAGTCAAACTTCCATTATTTGTAATATAGATAATATAATATAATATAGATAATACTATAGTATATGTATAAGTGACCCAAAAAACTCTACTAGGGAACTTCTACAGCTGATAAATAACTTCAGTAATGTGGCAGAATACAAAATCAACTCAAAATAAATCAGTAGTCCTCCTATATAAAAATGATAAAGAATCTGAGAAAGAAATCAGAGAAACATCACCCTTCACAATAGCCTCAAATAACATAAAATATTTTGGGGTAACACTAACCAAAGAGTAAAAGATTTATTCGACAAAAACATAAAGTCTTTGAAGAAAGAAATTGAAGCAGATACCAGAAAATGGAAAGGTCTCCCAATGCTCTTGGATAGGTAGGATCTACATAGTAAAAATGGCAATCCTACAAAAGCACTCTATAGATTCATTGCAATTCCCATGAAAATCCCAACTAATTCCTCACAGACCTTGAAGAACCCTGCTCAACTTCATATGGAAAAATAAAAAAACCGAGGATAGCCAAAAAAAAATAAAAACCCTGTACAATAAACGAACTTATGGTGTCACCATCCCTGACACCAAGCTCTATTACAGAGCTACAATAATGAAAATAGCTTGGTACTAGCATAAAAACAGGAAGGCTGACCAATAGAATCAAATCAAAGACCCAGATATTGATCCACACACCTATGAACACCTAATTTTTGACAAAGAAACGAAAATTATACAAAGAAAAAAAGAAAGCAACTTCAAAAAATGGTGCTGCCATAACTAGATGTCAAAATGTAGAAGAATGAAAAGAAATCCATATCTATCCCCATGAATAAAACTCAAGTCCAAATGGATTAAAGACCTTAATATAAATCCAGCCACAATGAACTTGAAAAGAACTTGAAAGAAGAGAAAGTAGGAAGTACCCCTCAGTGCATGGGCATAGAAGACCACTTCCTAAATATAACCCCAGTAGCACAGACACTGAGAGCAATAATAAATAAATGGGACCTCCTGATACTGAGAAGCTTCTGTAAAACAAAGGACATAGTTAATAAAACAAAAAGGCAGCCTATTGAATGGTAAAAAAATCTTTACCAACCGCATATCAAACAAAGGACTGATCTCAAAAAATACACAAAGAACTCAAGAAAGTAGACATAATAATTCTAAATAACCCAATTAAAAATGCAGTACAGAACTAAACAGAATTCTCAGCAGAAGAATCTCAAGTGGCTGAAAGACAATTAAGGAAATGGTCAACATCCTTAGCCATCAGGGAAATGCAAATCATCTCTGAGATACCAATCTTACATCTGTCAGAATGGCTAAGATAGAAAACACCAACGAGAGCTGATACTGGAGAGGAGGTGGAGTAAGGGGAACACTCATACATTGCTGGTGGGAATGCAAATTTGCACAATCACTTAGGAAATTAGTATGGCCGTTTCTCAGAAAATCTGGAAACAACCTACCTCAGGATCCAGTAATACCACTCTTGGACATATAGCCAAAAGATGCTCAAACATACTACAAAGACATTTGTTCACCTGCATTTATAACAGCATTATTTGTAACAGCCAGAACCAGAAAACAACCTAGATGCCCCTCAGTCGAAGAATGGATAAAGAAAATGTGGCACATTACAGTACTACTCAGTGGTTCAAAAAAAGTAATGATGTCTTGAATTTTGCATGCAAATAAATGGAACTAGGAAACACTATCCTGAGTGAGGTAATCCAGATCCAAAAAGATGAATATGGTATGTACTCATTCATAAACTATAAACAAAGGATATTGAGCCTATCGTTCATGATCCTAGAGAAGCTAAGTAATAAGGTAAACCCTAAGAAAAACAAATACAGATCAACCTGGAAAGCTGAATTAGACAATATGGCTTGACAAAATTGGGAGCACAGGAGTGGAGGGAAAAGGGAAGATAGAAGGGAAAGAGGAGGGGAGAAAGGGAGCGGTGAGGAGAATTTGAGGGAATGGGATAGCTAAGATGGATGAAGGACAAAGATGAAGGCAAAGAAAGTGATATCTTGATCGAAGGAGCCATTATGGGGTTAGCAAGAAACCTGGCTATAGGAAAATTCCTATGAATCCACAAGGATGACCCCAGCTAAGATCCTAAGCAATAGAGGAGAAGGTGCCCAAACTTGCCTTACCCTGTAGTCAGACTGATGAATTTCTTAAATATAACCATAGAACCTTGGCAGAGACCCACATCAGAGCACTGGACTGAGCTCCCAAAGTCCAGTTGAAGAGTGGAAGAATGAGAATGTGAGCAAAGAGGTCAAGACCATGATGAGTTAACCCACTGAAACAGTTTATCTGAGCTAATGGGAGTTCACCAACACCAGCTGAACTGGGAAGGAACAAGCATAGGACTAAGCTAGACCCCCTGAATGTGGTTGACAGTTGTATTGTTTGGCAGACTGTGGGGTCACTGGTAGTGGCACCAGAATTTATTCCTACTGCATGTACTGTTTTTTTTGAAACCTAGTCTCTTTGGATGGATACCTTGCTTAGCCTATAATGAGGGCCTTAGACCTTCCCCAAAGCAGTGTGCCTTACCCTCTCTGAGGAGGTGGAGTGGGAAGATATGTGGAGGGAATGGGAGAAGAGGAGGGAGTAGGAACTTGGATTGGTATTTATAATAAAAAAGAAAGTTTGTTTTCTTTTATAAAAATAAAATTTTTATATTTATATAGTCATATATGAATATATCATATAGCCATATATTCATATATCCATATATAAATATACCATATATCAATATATGAATATATCCATAAATGAAGACAGGAAACATAATTTCTTTGGTCACTGTCATTCCACTATGCATGATAATCTCAATGTGGATTCACACTTCAACAAATGTAAGTTATCAGACTTTTTGTTGTTTTTACTATTAATTAAGTTGCTATCACCATTCTGCTGTTCTTTCTTGTAAAAGTCACTGTATAAATCATTTAGGAAAATAGGAATATAATTGCTGCATTATACTGTAGACCATGTTACTTTACAATAAGATAGCAAGCTCTGATCCCAAGTCTCCAGACTGTTTTATATTTTACCACTAACCAATGTGAGACCTTCCCACTCTCCATTTTCCCCAACTTGGTTGCATTAGGTCATTTGAGCCATCACCACACTGCCATATCTTTATTTTATTTCTGTTTGAAATTTAATATTATGTAATGGCACAATAGTAACTATCTTAGTATGTGCTAATTTTTCTTCAAGGCATTTTGTTTGTGAACTATCTACTAAGAAACTCTTCCTTGTTTATTTAAACTGTTTGTTAATTGGTTTGCTATGATTGGAATTTAGGAGTTTTCTACATATTTTGTGTATGTCCTCTAGCAGTCATGTATTTTGTAAATACTTTTCTCCTATCCCATGTTTTTTTTTTCATTTTTTCCCCTTCATTTCTCATTGTCTTTTAAAGAAGTGACACCCATAAACATCTCATCACCATGACTGCCCAAATATGAGCTGAACAAGGAAATTCCAAAATGGACAGAGAAAAACCTACTCAGCCTTAACCCTACGAAAAGAATTACAGGACGCTGAGGAAATCTGGGGAGAGGAGATGTGGTCCTGCTCAGTGAAGAGAATACCTTTTGGTTGTCCAGTGTCAAATGGTCAGCCCTGAAAAACATGCATAAAAATAAAATTATATGGACTGAACCTGAGAAGGTTATATTTAGGAACACAGCACACATATTAGGGTTATCCATATTTATATTTGTGGATATATGTATGTATATATGTTTATACATATATATGTGGATAATAATTAATGAAATAAGAGGTCAAGAATTTGAAAAAGATTGGAAAGTGGTATATAGGAGGGTTTGGAAGAAGGAAAGAAAAAAAGGGGGATGTTGCAATTATTTTATAATGCCAATAAAAAGGAACAAGATATTTTTAATTTTGATAAAAATATAACCTATGTAGGTAGGTTTTCTTCATGCAATAATATCTTACAGCTGTACCACACAGCTCAAATCAATCAAATAGTAGCAATATCCAACATATCTTTTCAAAACTTGAGTATCTATGCAGGTATTGCATTTTGAGAAAGTTCCATATACACTACTTTTTACACATATTACTTTACTGTCCCATTAATGTCAGGGTTTGCCTGTTTTAAATGTCCAACTGCAGAGTCCACGTGTGGAATACAGATTTTCTACAGCATTGACTCAGATGTGAGAGACAAAGTCAGTAAAGGCCTGACAGGTCTTAACAAGCAGAACTAGATTCGGATTCTAGAGCATATTTTACCTCCTAAGCCACACCAGGAAAGGAATTAGCACGTTTGAAAGAATCCAAAGCACTAAAAGGACGGTGGTATTTTCTGTAGTTTTCTATAAATTTGGGATAGGAGCCCATCAGAAGGACAACTGGTGAAGATTTTCTTCCACTCATAGGTTTCATGCTCTACTAACAGTTTACTTTCCTGGACTAAACTATTTTTATTATTTTTTCACACAATTTATTTTGAAGACGTTTCCCCAAACTCCTCCCCAAACCTATTCACTTTGGTATTAAGTTCCATGTTGTCTTTCTGTCTATATGGGAGATTAGTTCCTCTGCTTTTGAAATTCTGTTCAGAGAGTTCTTGTTTACCCAGATGTCTGGACGATGGACTACCTGTGTTTTGTGCTAGTGTTTCAATATTTTTAGATTTTACATCAAGGTCTTTGATCCGTTATCATTTTTTTTGAAAAGTTAAAATATGTGAATATAGCTTCATCCTTTTGCGGGTGGATATCCAGTTTTACCAGCAGCATTTGTTGACCAGTTTATATTTTCCTAGCTATGTATTTTTTGCCTACTTTTACAAAATTGGATTAGCAGAGCTTCGTCCACTTATTTCCATGTCCTCTATTTTATTTCATTGTTCTTCCTACCAGCTCTTATTCCAGTATCATAGATTAGTATTTTAATTTGGAGTCAGGTTTATGTTGCATCAACTGTGTTCTTTCTCCTTGGTCTTGCTTTGATTATTGGTGAAATTTCGTGACTCCACATGAATGTTTGGATAGTTTTTCTTCATCTGTACAATATGGCATTGGAATGTTAATAAGTGTGGCAGTTTGAATGTAATTACCCCTACAAGCTCATAGAAAGAGGCACTTCTAGAAGGGGTGGCTTTGTTGGAGTAGACATGGTCTTGTTGGAGGAAGTGTGTCACTGTGAAGGTGGGCTTTGAGGTCTCAAATATTCTCAGGGCACATACAGTATCTTAGTTCACAGCTTGTCACCTGTGGATGAAAGATTTGGCTTCTTCTTTACTCCCAGATCTTTCTTTAGCACCATGTCTGCCTGCATGTTGTTATGTCCCACCATGATGATAATGGACTAAATCTCTGAAAATAAAAGCCACCCAATTTAATGTTTTCCTTTTATAAGAGTTGCCATGATCATGGTGTCCCTTTTTAGCAACAGAAACCCTAAAGGAGACAAGAAGTATTGCATTAATACTGTTGGTTAATTTTTAATGAAGCCATTTCTGCAATATTAATTCTACCAGTTCAATAGAATTGCACCTCAGACATGTAGTATGATATTTGATTTTCCTTTTCAGTGTCTTGACATCTTGGTGTGAATGTCTTTCTATTATTTGTTTATCTATATTCTACAGTACTGTATTTTGAGAGATAATGTGAATTGAATATTTTTCTAAATTCTTTGTGAGAGGATATTGTTTCAAGATACTGTTTTTATGTTGATCTTGTATCCTGCAATATTATCCAGTATTTACTAGATCTAAGAACTTTCCAATAAATTCTATGGGGCCCAAGAATAGAATTATTTCATCTTCAAACAGCAATAATTTGACATTTCCCTTTCTTTTTTTTGTGTTCTTATTTTTTTTCCTCATTTTTTTATTCAAGATTTCCATCTCCTCCCCCTTCCCTCCCCTCCCTTCCACCCATACCCCCACTCCACCCCTCTCCAAAGACAAAGAGCCATCAGGGTTCCCTTCACTATGTTAAGTCCAAGGTCCTCCCAGCTCCCCCTAAGTCCAGGAAGGTGAGCAACCAAACTGACAAGGCTCACAGTGAGCCCGTCCATGCTGTAGAGTTCATGTTCATTGCCATTGTCCTTGGTTTCTCAGTCCTCCTCCACCGTCAGCCACATTCAGAGTCCGGTTTGGTCCCCTGTTCCATCAGTCCCATTCCGACTGGACTTGGTCTCCCGTTAGATCTGTTCCACCGTCTCAATGGGTAAAAGCACTCCTCGCGGTCCTGGCTTCCTTGCTCATGATCTCCCTCCTTTTGCTCCTCATCAGGACCTTGAGAGCTCAGTCTGGTGCTCCTATGTGGGGCTCTGTCATTTTCTCCATCCAATGCCAGGTGAAGGTTCTATGGTGATATGCAAGATATTCATGAGTATGACAATAGGATCTGGACATTTCTGGCACCCTCTCCTCAGCTGCCCTAGGAACTAGCTGGGGTCGTCTTCCTGGAAACCTGGGAACCCCTCTAGAGTCAAGTCTCTGCCAACCCTAGAATGGCTCCCTTAACTAAGATATATAATTCCTTATTCCCCTATCCACCCTTCCTATACCCCAACCATCCTATTCCCCCAAGCTCTTCCCATCCTCCACTTCACCCTTTTCTCTCCCCATCCCCCATCCCCCCATCCCACCCCACCCCCATGTTCCCATTTTTTGTCCGGCAATCTTGTCTACTTCCAATAACCAGGAGGATAACTAAATGTTTTTCTTTGGGTTCACCTTCTTATATAGCTTCTCTAGGAATTTTTACGAATTATAGGCTAGATGTCATTTATTTATGGCTAGAAACCAAGTCCGAATGGCCAAAAGACACTTAAGGGCATGCTCAACCTCCTTAGCAATCAGGGAAATGCAAATCAAAACAACGCTGAGATACCATCTTACACCTGTCAGATTGGCTAAAATCAAAAACACCAATGATAGCCTTTGCTGGAGAGGATGTGGAGTAAGGGGTACACTCATCCATTGCTGGTGGGAATGCAAACTTGTGCAACCGCTTTGGAAAGCAGTGTGGAGGTTTCTCAGGAAATTTGGGATCAACCTACCCCAGGACCCAGCAATCCCACTATTGGGAATTTACCCAAGAGATGCCCAATCATATTTCAAAAGCATCTGTTCAACTATGTTTATAGCAGCATTATTTGTAATAGCCAGAACCTGGAAACAACCTAGATGCCCTTCAGTGGAAGAATGGATGAAGAAACTGTGGAATATATACATGCTAGAATACTACTCAGTGGTAAAAAACAATGACATCTTGAATTTTGCATGCAAATGGATGGAAATAGAAAACACCATCCTGAGCGAGGTAACCCAGGCCCAAAAAGAGGAACATGGGATGTACTCACTCATAATTTCCCTTTCATTTTGCATATTCTTTATGTCTTTTTTTTCTGTAGTTTAGACTTCAGAAGACCTGGAGAAAGCTAGCACTCTTGGTTCCTCTCAATTTTAATGAAAATGCTTTCTCTTTGGCATGATTCTATCTGTTATATGTTGTCTT
>NC_052051.1:97328157-97342243 GCF_903992535.2 Arvicola amphibius
AAACAGCAAAATCCAGTGGCACTTCCTAACCCATAGGAGTCTTGGATCCGACATGAGGGAACTCCACTTGAGAGAACTCCGACCTGCAGCCTTGACTCAGGTCGTGCATAGCTTGCCCTGGGAATTTGTGGTGTGAGCCTAGAAGGACCAGCGATCTCAGGAGACAAGTCTCCATACTGCAACAACTATGTGGTGGCCACATCACTGGTGTGGAGACGTCCACTAGGCAATCCTTATATCAAGCTCCAAACTAGGATTTTGGCAATGAAATCGAGTTGACGCACTTCTATGCTAGATTCTCTATCCAGTATAGTAAAAGTAAAGCACCTTTGGGTTAAAAATATTAAGCTCCACAGCAACTCGACTTCAGTTCTCCATGGGATTTTCCTTAGGTCTCCATGGCTCCACAGCAACTTGACTTCAGTTCTCTATGGGATTTTTCATGGCTTAATAAAATTTTCTGTTGCCAAAAAAAAAAAAAAAAAAAAAAGGATCAGTCCGTGGAGTCCAGACTTTCTGCTGGAGGGGCATATTTCAACCTAAAAGTTCCTTGCCGGTTGAAGTCCATGGACGGTTGCTTGCAATCCTGAGCACGGTGGCCAGTAGCCCCACAGTTAGTAAACAGGACAGATTACCACTCTTTTGTGACTGGAGCCATTGGTGCTGCCCACCAAGCCTTGGTTTGGTACAGCCCTGCTGTCCCAGCCATGAAGTTCTGCATGGGTGGCACCGCAAAAGTGGACCTGCCCACCTAGGACAGGGTCTGGAGTCACACTGCCGCTGTAGGGTGCATGTACAACAGGGAAGGCAGAGCCACCACCATACTGCTGGGTACTGACATAGCCGTTGCTGCACATGGGACTGAAGGGTAGGAAAGGAAAGGTAAACATGGATGGTCCAGAGAATGGGTGCTGGAAGTAGTTGGCATAGCTGACAGTCAGGCCACTGGAGCCACAGCTGCCACTGCAACCACAGGACGTGCACACAATGCAGCCAGGTGGGGGCGGCGCAGGCTGTGGGGTGGGGTTGCGGGGGGCTGCTGATGGTGGTGGTGGTGATGGTGATTCTGACTTGAGGGCAGGAATGTTTCCTGGAGAGCTGCTTGCCAGCACCACCACTGTAAAGCTGTTTTTCAGGGACAGAGGAGAGAGCAGGGCTGGAGCTGGGGGCGGGGCAACTGGGCAGAGTGGCCATGCTGGCAAAAGATGTAGAAGGGTGGCTGCTGGGGGAGCAGTGTTGCTGTTGGCGCAGAAGCTGCCCTGCAGTGGGCCCACAGGCACACTGCTCACTGCAGAGAAGGCAAACTTTGGTGTTGGCTGTATATAGAGCAGTCCGGGGGATTGATTATTGCAGGGGGCACACTGATCTGTCCGGTGTTGGGGCAAGAAGTCTGCCCAGAGATGGCAGCATCAGCAGGGACGGAGGAGGACAGCAGCAGCTTGATGGGCAGCCGGGCCACATGTAAGACGGTGCTTGGTGTTCCTGTGGTGGCCGAGCTGGTCTCTACAGTTAGGGCTGGCTGCTGTGCTGTCTTCAGCACCCTGTCCAGTGTGGCTGCATGCACAACTTTGGCCCGGGGACCAAAGGAGACTGTGGGTGACACAGAATGTTTCTCTACAAGGCCCGAGAGGACCTGTACTGGCGGATGGGGTGCCGCTGAGGGAAGTGTGTCCAGCACAGCTCCGCTAAAGCTCTGTCCACTTTTGTGCCACTTCTAGGGCCAGGCCCCTTGTTCCTTTCCTCCAGGGACAGAAGCGAGTGAACAGAGGATGAGAGGAGTTTCACGTCTGTGCTGCCTCTGTCCGACTTGTGCACCGAGTTCAGCATGCGGACAGGTGCCAGATGTGAAGCTGCAGGCATCAGCTGTGGGGGCAGGGGATGGTGACCTGCAGGGCTGGAGCCAGCCTCATTCTGCACAGGCAGAACCTGGGCTGTGGGTCTGGCAGAGCTGGATGGGAAGTGAGTCAGCAGCATCACAGGCTTCTCCTCATCAGTGCCCTCAACGTGTATGTCCACACGTCTATCGCTCTCCTCAGCGCTGTCTGAACTCTCCTCTCAGCACCTGCACACCCATGGGCTAGAGGAGAGCTGGAATACTCGAGGAGCCTGCCTTCCCAGGGCAGCTGGTGAGCCGGTGGCTCCACCTCCACCCGCAGCTCTGCAGCATGGCTGCTATGCCCAGGCTGCACAGGCCCACGTGGCTGGTGGGGTGACTCGGGGCCACTCCACTGCTGGTGACCAAGGATGGGGCTGAGGATTGAGGCACCTTCTCTCTGACTTCTCCTTTTCCAGCTCCAACTGAGTCTTGAGGTTTTTCTTGCTCCCATGGTGAGGGACTCAAATTTATTCAGATCTTCTTCAGTAAGGCTCAGAAACTTTTCCATGGTGAGCTGTTTAAAGACGGGATAAATACTTGTGCAAACGTAGCTTTTCCTAGCCAGGCTAAAATCCCATTTTGCTCCTGGGGCTGCAGGAGCCTGCAGACTAGAGGGCATCAGGATGGTAGGTGAGTTGTCCTCCTGGGTCCGGTAAGCCAGCGCTGAGCCTGCACCCCCTGTGTGGGAGCAGTGGGGCAGGGAAGCAGATGCACTGGCCGAGTGCTGCAGGTGGTGCTGGGTGCTGCTCTGTGAGGATGGGATCCCAGCCACTCCACACACTGGCCTTCCAGACACGCCTATCATGGCACCTACTTTAGGAAGGGAGGGGTTGCCAGGACTTGGACTTTGGAGCTGTTGGGTGGGAGATGAAGTGCTGAAGAACTTCCTAACATGGTCATGTTTCAGTTTGTGCGAAGGTATGGAAGCCAAATACCTCAGACCTGCTTCCAAATCCACATGGTTACGCTCCATATAGAAGGAATCTGGGCCAGCCAAGCAAGGAATGAGCTTGTCTAAGTTCTCTTCAGGGTAGAGCTGGGATAACTTTGAAATAAACTCAGTTACTTCTGAGGAAGACTTGGTTACTGATGTTATTGAAGAATCAGACCACAGGACCTCAAAGGAACACTCAACACTTCTGTCATTTTTCGTGTGTGATAATCCCTTCAGGTCTATTTTTTCAACACTCACTTTGCCATGTTTTCCCAAAGGCCTCTTGGGCAAGGATTCCTCCGTGGAATGTGCTGATGTATGCAATGCATTCTCCAGACTGTTGCTGATGCTGCTGACAGGGGTCTCAGTTCTGGGCGCCATCTATTAATTGTGCCATGTTTCTGCACAGTTCTGAGAAACACAGGTATGGAGCTGGTTCCAAGACATTTTACATGCATAGTGAACACCTTGTGACAGGTCGAGCAGGTGGGCAGAGAGCCGCTAGGACCGGGCGCGCTCTTGCTGCCAATGCTGCCACCACCACCACCACCACCACCACCACCACCGCTGATGCCTTTGCTGTTCAGGCTGCTCTGGATCTGCGTGAGCTCCTGGCGCAGCACCTGCTTCTGATGGAAGCTGAAGGCCGGGTGGTTGGAGGCCATGGTGAAGAGCAGAAGGAACTCATCGCCCGTGCGTCCCTCGTTGAGCTGCAGCCCGTAGTTGTGGATGATGGAGTCAGTGTGCATGAGCGTGTGGTACAACACGCCCGCCGCCTCGCGCTGCTCCGAGCCCAGCAGCGCCAGCGACACCAGCAGCTTGCTCCGCACCACCTCCTCCGTCAGGTTGGTGAGGCTGCCAAGGTCCGCCGGGTTGTTGGCCTTAATCTCCGAGTCGCACAGAGAATGGTAGTCCTTGTGAGCCAGGTCCTCCAGGCACGAGCCGAGGAAGCGCAGCTCGAGAGGGATGCACAGGTCCAGCAGGCCGCACAGGAACTCCACGCGCTGCGGCGATGGCAGCTCGGAGAACCAGCGGTACACGCCGTCCCTCTGCAACTGGCAGCGCTTCTCCACCATGCTGCTGCCCGCGCCGCGCCCGCGGCCGGGTGCGCCGGGACCGGGGCCGGGTGCGCGCGGGCCGGGGGAGCCGCCCGCCAGGGGCCCCGCGTCTGCCGGAGCCGGGGCCGCGGCCGGGGCGGCTGGGGGCGACGAGCAGCCTCGGGGCCGCCGCTCACGGGAGGCGCCCTGCCCGCGTCCGTCCCCAGCGGCGGCAGGTGCGCGGCAGCGGCGGCGGCCACTCCTAGTCGTCGTCGTCGTCTCCCGGGAGGCGGCCGCCCCCATCTCCCCGCCGCCACAGGGTCTGTCAGTGCAGGCCGCCCCCGGACGGAGCCGCCCCGGCCCTGCCGCCTCCTGCGCTTGTGCCTGGGCCGCCGGCCATTACCCGCTGCGAGGCTGGGCTCGGCGCCCGGACTGGCCTGGCTTGGCAGAGTGATCCAGCCGGACCCGTGGAGGGATCGCGGCCTGGTGATAAATTTCTTAATACCTCTCTCTCTCTCTCTCTCTCTCTCTCTTCTCTCTCTCCTCTCTCTCTCTCTCTCTCTCTCTCTCTCTCTCTCTCTCTTCCTCTCTCTCTCCTCCCTCTCTCTCCTCTCTCTCCTCCTCTCTCTCTCTCTCTCTCTCGCTCTCTCTCCTCTCTCTCTCTCTCTCTATCTCTTCCTCTCTCTCTCTCTCTCTCTCTCTCTCTCTCTCTCTCTCTCTCTGTCACACACACAGCACAAGTCTAGGATTTATAGGAAAGGCATCACAAATATCTGCATGTCTATGTGTCTGGCTCTTCATATCGGTTCTTCCCTGCACGGAAAACTGCCCAAATATGGCTACTTGTATGCTTCTCTGGGTTCATCCTCACCCACAACTCCTACCTCAGCCCACAGCTTGATGTGAATTTCTCTACTTACACTCCACTTGAACCAAAGTCCCACCAAGGCATCGAGATGCTGGTCTTCCTCTGTTTCCTCTCTTGTAGCCACAGTCTCTTACACAAACATGGCTGTGTTAACAACTACCACATATGTCCTCTCACACTTGCATAGTTTGGTTTCACCTCCTACTAAATAGTATGAAAACTATAATAAAATCTCACTTACACATATACAACAAATTATCCAGCCACCTCAGGTAGCTTCTCCCCGTCTCTTCCGCCATGTTTTATACTTGCATCTGAAGAATGGAAGCTAAGACACAGTCTATGTTACGAACTTTCAACGTTTATTTTTCTGGATGTGGACTCTACCGCACACAATATCATCTATTCCTAATCTGTGCATTTCCTAAGAAGATGGCTCACTAACAAAAATCCTTAATATGCTGAACATCTTTAAGTAGGCTTGTGACTTTGCAGTTGGTAACCATCACAGGACTCATTTTCTTGTTGAATCGTGTGGGAAACACCAGCCTACTGTTGGTGACTTCACCCTGTCAAATTTGTCTAGTGTAATATAAGTCAACTGAGCAGGCAGTAGCCAGATTTCTTTAGGTTTTCGGCCTCGCTCCTGCTTGGTTTCCTGCCCAACTTCCCTAAGTGACAGACGTTGATTTAGAACATGTAAGCCAAATAAACTCTTTCTTCCCCACATTATTTTTGTCGTGATGTCTATCAGCAATAGAAAACTATAGTAGGTCAGTACCCCAAGAACATCCTCTAATCTTAGGATCTTATTGCCACCCCCTCTTGAGTGCTGGAATAAGGTTTGTACTACAACACTGAAAAGGTGAAATAGAATTCCAAAGATGAAATCGATGTCATGGAGAAAGTAAATCAGTCTCTAAACAAACACTATTCACGAATCAGGATATTATTAAGGAAGTTGATCAGGGAAAGTATTTTCAGGAAGATGGACATGAGAGATTTTGGAGAAGGTTGTAGAAAACAAGAAATATGGCACTTGAAGAATAGAGACCTAGGGAAGGAATTTGACTTATTTTTCGTATATGAAGAAGACAGGTTTCTCTTTGCCAGCAAGGCTTGGTGTCAGTCCCTGCTAAGAGAGGGTAAACCACTTTCCTCTGAAGACAAGCACCAACATAGTTCATTCAGTCACTAGACACACAGATGAATAAACACAAGCTTAATGGACTCAAGAATTAGAAATAAATGTGTTTATATATGTGCACAAATCCATACATATTCCTTTATGGAACTCATGTAAGAATTCATATTTTTATGCAGGAATACATGGATAACCTGAGGCACAAGGAGGGAAAGAAGTGGCAGAGAGATTTCGATGAAGTCTCTATGTGTGTCCTTCTCAAAAAACACATACAGTCTAACATCTTAAAAGAGCTGGTTGCAGGTAGAGCAGGAATATTATGACATAGAAAAACTACACATCCAAAAAATATGAGGAATTTCTCCTAGTTCCCCAAAGTTCAAGAAAATACACGAATCGAATAAACTTAGATTTGCTACAACTGAGATACAGAGATTTTTGGATTAAAATGACCTATCACAAAAACAGTTTCAGGAATAAGGAGAAAGTAAACAAAATAGTGGTTTTGATAGGTTATGTTTTGAATTGTTTTATAATTTTAGGCTATTGATGACCAGTGTAGGTATAATAGGACACGGCAAAGCTGATGACGTACCTTTCAATTTTACAACGTAAAGTTCATTGATGTAGACCTAAGAATGGACACTCAGGAAGAGAGGGGACTATCAGGAATATGTCAGCACTCATTCAAGGGGAGGGATGGTGGAATTTTAAGTGAACCTTGCTTTTTCATTTCAAGTTCTTCTTCTTTAAAGGTAGGAATCTTTGGGTACTTCTGATGGTCCATTTATGAGTGATCCCAGTCAACAGTGCACAGATATTGCCTGAAGACCCTTTCACTTCAGGACAGACTAGAAACAGATCAAACAACAAATCCCAGCAAATCCAAGTCTTAATATGATGACTGAAAGGAGATCCTGGAAGGGAAGAACTGTGGTTGTGATATGTGCCTAGCTGAAATATCCCTTTCAAAAGTAACAAAGAAGGCAAAGCCTTCATGAAGTACCTGCTCTAACAGGACCCACATGCAGTCCAAGCAAAGACCAAAAGCTTGTAGAGCAAGGACACAAGTCACCTAATTTATCTTGAGCAAGAGGGCATCCAGATAGTTTGACCCCAATCTCGATTTGGCTCAGTTCTGTAACATGCCACATGTAGGCCTTAGCTCAGGATGCACCAGTTACAACGATTCTCTTCTGATTGTCTAGAATCGACAGTTGTGGTCATTCCTTCTTCTCCCCTGTTTCTGATGGTTTAAAGGCTATGAGCTTCTTACTTCAAGGACACCAGTGGCAAAGCTGCCAGTCATGCACAGACAGTGAATTGAAGCCACAAATTTGGAGGAGGTCGTTTCTATCTACTCAACACCAGGTACAGTCTGATTGGATTGGCCCTCCTCCAAGACTATTTTGCTTTAATGAATCCAAAATGCTCTCTTTGTCTTCAAAACCACTTTGGGGTGGGGACTAGGCTACTCGCCCACTTTCCTACTACCTGAAGAATCAGGAGCCCAAGCCTCCATTCTGAGCAACCTAGGGACACTGCATCACTCTTGTCTAAACCGTCTGTGCTTGCTGGACACCCAGGCACCTGCCCAGAACCCTCGTGACCATCCCTTGGCGACTGTTGTCATCCTATTCCATGGCCTCATCCTCAGTGGCCTGTCTTAGTGATTCCTCAAAATTTACATTTTGAGTCTGGCATGTCACACATAATAAAGTCATCTTAATTTGCAGCTGTTTCTTGGAAAAATGATTTAATTTCGTTATTGGACCTAAACTTTTTTATAGTGGATCCTTTTCATATGGTTGTGTTGTCAACGTTCATGTTAGAATTGTTCTTCTCTTCTTCAGTAAAGAAATGAGTTATTGCATGTATATGGCCTTCTTTCTGTATTGTTTAACTTGCTGGACAATTTCAAATACATTTAATATGTATTTTCATGTTCATGTCAATAAACAGTTTATAATTTCTGTTTATTTACATTTAGGGTTGTCCATGTGCCCTTTATTTTGCTATGATGTGTTTGTCACAAATACCCATATGAAAGTCAGAGAAACTTGTGGTTAGAAGTAAGTGCTTTTTTCAAGGATTTGGGATCAAGGGAGAAGTTCAAGCCATCATGTTGCATGGTGCGCTCCTTGAGGTTTGGCAGAACATGTTGGGAATTGTCTTCTCCTTTTCCCCTTATTGAGTGGTTGGTTGAATATTAGTGCTACCTCTATTTAAAATCAGGTAGAATCTATCCATGCATTCGTACCAGTCTATTATTTTCTTGATATTTCATCATTGAAAATCTTTTATACAATATATTTTGATAACTTTGATCCTTACCCAACTCCTTGCAGAGCCTTTAACCTGCCTTGCCTTATAGTATTCTGGTTTTCTTTCTGCAAGAAAACAAGTCAAAAGAAAAGTCAACATTTTCAATACATACATAAAAGATATCCTGAAAGAAATGAAAATGAACTCAAAAGTCTATCCATTTTTCTTATTGGGTTAACTTTCTGAGTGCCAAAAATTCCAGGTCACGGTTCCTAGCAAAAGGAGTCACTAGGATCCCTTTGTGTAACCATTAGAGGAAACTAATTATGTTGAAGCAGTGGCAGGCTGTGTCCCTCCACCCAGCTCCCACACGGCTAGCTTTACATATGAAATAAAAACACAGAAACTGTATTCATTTAAACACTGCTTGGCCAACTAGTTTCAGCCTATTGTTGGATAATTCTCATATCTTGCTTTAACCCATATTTAGTAATCTGTGTAGCACTACGAGGTAGTGGCTTACCAGGAAAGAACTTAGCTTGCGTCCCTCTCAGGGAGGAGAGGCATGGCGACTGACTGAGGCATCTGCCTCACTGCCTTCTTCCCAGCATTCTGTTCTGTTTACTCTGCCTACCTAATTTTCTCTCCTATCAGAGGGCCAAGGGAGTTTTTTTATTAACCAATGAAAGTAACACATAGACAGATGACCGTCCTCCATCATTTCCTTTTTTTCTGTTTAAACAAAAAAGAAAAGCTTTAACTTTAACATAATAAAATAACATATAACAAAACAGTTATCAATCAAGAATTACAGTTACAATATTTATATCTACTTTATCTTTTATCATAACTAAGGAAAAATATAACTATCTATTCTTTAACTCCATCAAAACACCAGAAGGATAATATTACCTAACCAACAAGAAGTAAGCAACTTCCAAACTCTAGAAATGACAGAGACAACTCGCTGCCTGGACAGTCACCCAAAGTTCCTCTGTACCATTGGGGCATCCATCTTCGGCCTAGAGGATCATAGTATTCAGCAGACAATTCCAGTAATCAGGAAATTTCAAAGACAATTCAGTCACTTTCTGCTGTGTCCTGCAGAATGTCTTGCAGACTCTTTCATGAGTCAGGAACCCCAAAGGACCATAATTATTTCTTTGCATCCAAGAAAGTTGTAGATGTGTCCTTGGTTAAGAATGGAACTCCATTTCCACTTCTTCATTTCAATGACAGAACCACCACCTAAAGTAACCTCTTGTGTACTGTTTTGTACAGCTACAGCCTCTGTGAGCTCACATGCTCATCAGTCCAGTATCTGGAATACACTGTTTCTTATATAGCCCCTCAGAAACTCATCCCAGACCATGTGCCAGGTTTTGCTTCATTTCCCAGTTACTAAAAGCCAAAGCTTTACATACAGGACTAGATGTTTTGTCCTGGAAGGTTGACCAAACATACAGATACAGTCACCCAATGCATAGTTTGGATTGAGGTACTGCTCAGAATCCCCACTTCTATAGCCACTGACACAAATATACACATAGGTGACTATAGATCATATGAGGAGTTCCTTCCCTAACAACTAAAGCACCCATAAATACAAACATACACATTGAAATGCAGGCAGGCATGTACATACGCATACATGAGAGCACAAGAATTTATCAGGTTCAGTAATTTGTTACCTCATAGAAAAAGATTATACACATATATATTGGTAGTTGTCAAGTCCTTCTACGTATCTGCTCCCCTTCACTGAAGGTCGCTTATACCTAAATATCAGTCCCTGATGAGTATCTTTGAATGCACAACTAAACCCATCGTATAACGCCATAAATATATACACAGGACTAGATATCAGAACCTCTCTATTTCTCCCTATTCTACAGTCAAGCTCCACCTCTCTCTCTCGGTGGGGGGGGGGGAGCGCGAAGCCGAGCCCACCGAGCCCGGGCCAAGAGGGCGGGCGAGCTGCGCGCGCGCGAGCCGAGAGCGAGGAGATAGAGAGGAGATATATATATATGTATATATGTGTGTGTGTGTGTGTCTGTCTGTCTGTCTGTCTGTCTTATATGTGTGTTGGGGTATGTAATTTCACAATTCAGGTTTGGGAACGCAGCAAGTCGTAGGTGTGTTTGTGTGTGTATGTGTGTGTATCTGTTATTTTGTCTATAGGACAGTCTGTAACTAGCTGAATCTATTCCTTATTGATGCATGTGTGTGTGGTTTTTCCAATGGAGGGTGAAAAGTCAGAAACCACCAACATGTCCCTATACATCTCTCCAGTTACACCTAAAATATAAAGTAAACATTTTTACATAGCCTGAAACACTGGTATTAAGGAAGGGAGGGGGCTCTTAAAGAAAGATCCGCATGCACTCAAGACATTTATGCTCGATTTTTAAGAGAGTCTGACTTTCTGTTATAGATTATTGTTTTGTTGAAGACAGAAATTCCTGGGGTCCTGTTGATGTTGTATTTATGGGTGTTCACAAGACAATAGTGTATAGATATAGACTAATGATCAGTTCAGTAAGGAAAAACAAGAAAAAGACTAAAACAAATCCTACCTTCAGAATCCAAGTCCATTTTAAAAACTGAAAGGCAATACTGGAAAGGAAGAAGTGTGCAGGTGATGCTGACTAGCTGGGATGTCCCTACACAAAAGACACAAAGAAACAAAGCCTTCTGCTCCAATCCTGTTCTCACAGGACCCCACGTGCAGTCAAAGTGCTTTACCAAGCATTCACATGAGACACGAGTCATGTGATTTCCACCTGACCAATGAGAGAGTCCCAATTGTCTATCCAATCTGATTGGATAAGCTCTGTACAGGTCACCAATCAGGATACAGATCAGGATGCAGATTCAAACCACGAGGTGGGTGGCTAACAGACAGTTGGTGCTAGCCCTGGAAGGTTGAAGGCAGAGCTTTCACTTCGAGCGGCACAGCAGTGGCAACTTTGGCTCGTTACCATACAGAGAGTGCTATGGAAAGCTGCCGAATTTGGAGGAGAATCCCTTCTGATCTACTCAAGCAACACCTGGCTACAGCCTGAATTGACTTTTGTCTTCCAAGGCCCCCTTTTGCTTATATGGGACCCTTACTGTTCTCTTTGCTTTGTCAAAACCAACTTTGAGTGGCGGCTTTGGCCACCACGCCCTTGTTCCTACAGGCTTGACCTTAATGAGCGATCCCAAGCCTGGATTCCTGAGCCCAGCCAACCCAGAGACACTGTTTACACTGTTTTTTCTACAAGAGACTGTGCCAGCTGAGACACCCCAGGTCCCTTACAACCGTGCGAACATCCCCAGATTGACCACAGTTCTCTTCTGTGCTACTCAGTGGCCTTGTTTTAGGTTCCCTTCAAAATACATTTTGTGTCTCTTATTTCAAAGTAGACCAAACTGAATCTTGCAACTTGTCACGCTGTTTTCTTTGACAATTGTTTTTTAAATTGATTATTGGAGCTATGGGCACTGTAAACTCTATCTTCTTCAAATGTTGATTTGTCACCGTTTATGTTGAAATTGTCCTTCTGTTCTTCAGTAATGAACTGAGCTTGAGCATGAACATAGCTGTTTTCATGTGCTGTTGAACTTGAGGGAAAGTTTCAAGAACTTTTAATAAGGATTCTCCAGTCTAAGTACATACACTGCTGTCTTATACATTTTATTTTATATTTAGATTTTTTTTCCATTTACCTATGTACCTACAAGTGTATTACAACAGACAGTTATGAAAGTCCAAAATAATTTGTGGATGGAAGTCAGGGTATTATTTCCAACATGTGGGATGAAGGGAGGAAAGCTCAGCTCACCAGGTCTTGTAGTAGGATCCTGTAGGCTATGTAGGACATGTGGGAACGTGTCTCTTTCCTTCCTCCTTATTGAATACTTGGAAAATATTAGTGTTAATTCTTTTCTAAAGTCAGGTATCATACATACATGAGAGTATTCATACCATTCAGTTATTTTCTGGACATTTTATCATGAAAAGTCTTTTATGCAATGTATTTTTATGATTTTTACCCTGCCCAATTTTTACCAACACCCTCCTATCTTCCCATACCATCTTGGGTTATGGTCTTATACTTTTTCTATTATGAAAAAAGAAACAAAAATTAAAATAATGAAATAAGACCTATAAAATGTCCCCAGAAAAGGACAATGAGCACAAAAGTCTGCCACATTTCTATTGTGTTGGTTTTCTTTTTGACAGATTCCAATACATGTATCCTACCAAGTGAAGTGGCTAAGTTACCCAATGAGAATCCATTGGAGAAAACAGTTTCTTCTTTGCTATCAAGAAACAAATGCTGATGTTTTCCTGTTTGGGGATGGAACCCTGTTTCTGCTTCCCATTTTCAATGACAGTGCCCCCATCTGACTTGAACCTTTGTATTCTTGTGTGTAATGCTGCAGTCTCTTTCGGTTCATGTGTTCATCAGTTTCCGTGCAATCTTCTATTACATCTGTTTGTGTGTATCTTTCTGCTTCCACTTCTGAATAGTGACTTCTCCCGTGAAACTTGAGGAATAGTTTTCATGATGATTTCCAACTGGGACTGAGTATTACGAAACCTCACACTCCTTCTACATTGCTATAAGACTCAGGGTTAGATACATCTCTTGCTCGAAATGGCTTCACTGCTGTGCGCTGTTTGAGACATTGATCACTTTGTATAGAAGTATGTCAACAAAAATCATTTTGTTCACTGTGTTGCTGTAGCAAAATAACAGTAGCAGATTTTCCTGTAGCCTAAGACCTTTCTACTCAGTTCCCTGCCCACATGAGCAATGTCAGTAATGATTTCCATGTCCTGGAGGGTCCTAAAATTCCATCAAAAAGTGACTGGTTCCTGCCATTGTACTTATTCCAATATTGCATCAGTCCATTGTGCTAGTAAGTCCCTGTTTTCCTAGGGTTTGTAGTTGGATAATGTTGATGATTAGCTTTTTCTTCAGTAAATCCAGAATACATTTCTGTATCATAGTGTTAGTCAGCAGGGGTGAGTCTTCTAGCAGTTGAAGCACCAGTCAACAACTCCATGTTGGCTGATGTACATGAGTGTTGTATTCAGCAATAGTGCAAAACAATAACGTTGCTTCGTAGCAATATTCTTGGCAGTAGAGGTGAGCATTGTGGTTTTCATGTGGCTGATTTTCTCGTATGAAAAAAAACCAATGATGTCAATGAACTCAAATGATTTTCTTGTAATTTTTTCAAATAATATTGAACTATCATGTTTATTACTAGTCTGCCTAGGATTTTACACACTAACTTTTGATTTCTGAGAGGTTACACATTTTTTAACAATTTACCATTTGCTCCAGTTTCACAATTCATGGGAGCATAGGTTTCCAAAATACATCCTAATGATGGATAAGAGTACCAGAGTAGTCAGGGACACCATGGATACTTTAATTGGTACCATAGATTTTTTTAAAATAAGTTTTATACTTGAGTTTGCATGAAAACAAGTGACTAACACAGAATAGTATTCCAAACTATTTAAAGACCACTTATTCTTATGGTGTTGACAAGATTGATATTACTATATTCACCAAACTAACTCAGAGTAAAATATACAACTTTGGAACAGGAAAAATATTTAAATTTGATTAAGTTAGTTATATCTTATGCTATATCCAAATCCAACACACACACACATACAAAGAGATTCAGAATGTGAAATCTGAAGAGCCAAGTTACACACAAACACATGCTGGTGGGAGAGAGAAATAGAGGTTTGAGAGGAGAGGAGAAGAGAGATGGAGGAGAGAAATAGAAGGAGAGAGGAGAGAACAGGGGAGAGGATGGTAGGGTAGGAGATGAGAGAAGATTTGAGGATAGGGGAAGAGGGGAGAAGGAAAGAGGAGGGAAAGGAGAGAAGAGGATAGCAGTGTACAGAGGAGGGCAGTGTAGGAGAGGAGGAGGAGGAGAAGTGGAGAGG
>NC_052051.1:97342343-97440635 GCF_903992535.2 Arvicola amphibius
TCTGTACACTGCTATCCTCTTCTCTCCTTTCCCCTCCTCTTTCCTTCTCCCCTCTTCCCCTATCCTCAAATCTTCTCTCATCTCCTACCCTACCATCCTCTCCCCTGTTCTCTCCTCTCTATTTCTCCCTCCATCTCTCTTCTCCTCTCCTCTCAAACCTCTATTTCTCTCTCCCACCAGCATGTGTTTGTGTGTAACTTGGCTCTTCAGATTTCACATTCTGAATCTCTTTGTATGTGTGTGTGTGTGTTGGATTTGGATATAGCATAAGATATAACTAACTTAATCAAATTTAAATATTTTTCCTGTTCCAAAGTTGTATATTTTACTCTGAGTTAGTTTGGTGAATATAGTAATATCAATCTTGTCAACACCATAAGAATAAGTGGTCTTTAAATAGTTTGGAATACTATTCTGTGTTAGTCACTTGTTTTCATGCAAACTCAAGTATAAAACTTATTTTAAAAAAATCTATGGTACCAATTAAAGTATCCATGGTGTCCCTGACTACTCTGGTACTCTTATCCATCATTAGGATGTATTTTGGAAACCTATGCTCCCATGAATTGTGAAACTGGAGCAAATGGTAAATTGTTAAAAAATGTGTAACCTCTCAGAAATCAAAAGTTAGTGTGTAAAATCCTAGGCAGACTAGTAATAAACATGATAGTTCAATATTATTTGAAAAAATTACAAGAAAATCATTTGAGTTCATTGACATCATTGGTTTTTTTTCATACGAGAAAATCAGCCACATGAAAACCACAATGCTCACCTCTACTGCCAAGAATATTGCTACGAAGCAACGTTATTGTTTTGCACTATTGCTGAATACAACACTCATGTACATCAGCCAACATGGAGTTGTTGACTGGTGCTTCAACTGCTAGAAGACTCACCCCTGCTGACTAACACTATGATACAGAAATGTATTCTGGATTTACTGAAGAAAAAGCTAATCATCAACATTATCCAACTACAAACCCTAGGAAAACAGGGACTTACTAGCACAATGGACTGATGCAATATTGGAATAAGTACAATGGCAGGAACCAGTCACTTTTTGATGGAATTTTAGGACCCTCCAGGACATGGAAATCATTACTGACATTGCTCATGTGGGCAGGGAACTGAGTAGAAAGGTCTTAGGCTACAGGAAAATCTGCTACTGTTATTTTGCTACAGCAACACAGTGAACAAAATGATTTTTGTTGACATACTTCTATACAAAGTGATCAATGTCTCAAACAGCGCACAGCAGTGAAGCCATTTCGAGCAAGAGATGTATCTAACCCTGAGTCTTATAGCAATGTAGAAGGAGTGTGAGGTTTCGTAATACTCAGTCCCAGTTGGAAATCATCATGAAAACTATTCCTCAAGTTTCACGGGAGAAGTCACTATTCAGAAGTGGAGGCAGAAAGATACACACAAACAGATGTAATAGAAGATTGCACGGAAACTGATGAACACATGAACCGAAAGAGACTGCAGCATTACACACAAGAATACAAAGGTTCAAGTCAGATGGGGGCACTGTCATTGAAAATGGGAAGCAGAAACAGGGTTCCATCCCCAAACAGGAAAACATCAGCATTTGTTTCTTGATAGCAAAGAAGAAACTGTTTTCTCCAATGAATTCTCATTGGGTAACTTAGCCACTTCACTTGGTAGGATACATGTATTGGAATCTGTCAAACAGAAAACCAACTCAATAGAAATGTGGCAGACTTTTGTGCTCATTGTCCTTTTCTGGGGACATTTTATAGGTTTTATTTCATTATTTTAATTTTTGTTTCTTTTTTCATAATAGAAAAAGTATAAGACCATAACCCAAGATGGTATGGGAAGATAGGAGGGTGTTGGTAAAAATTGGGCAGGGGAAAATCATAAAAATACATTGCATAAAAGACTTTTCATGATAAAATGTCCAGAAAATAACTGAATGGTATGAATACTCTCATGTATGTATGATACCTGACTTTAGAAAAGAATTAACACTAATATTTTCCAAGTATTCAATAAGGAGGAAGGAAAGAGACACGTTCCCACATATCCTACATAGCCTACAGGATCCTACTACAAGACCTGGTGAGCTGAGCTTTCCTCCCTTCATCCCACATGTTGGAAATAATACCCTGACTTCCATCCACAAATTATTTTGGACTTTCATAACTGTCTGTTGTAATACACTTGTAGGTACATAGGTAAATGGAAAAAATAATCTAAATATAAAATAAAATGTATAAGACAGCAGTGTATGTACTTAGACTGGAGAATCCTTATTAAAAGTTCTTGAAACTTTCCCTCAAGTTCAACAGCACATGAAAACAGCTATGTTCATGCTCAAGCTCAGTTCATTACTGAAGAACAGAAGGACAATTTCAACATAAACGGTGACAAATCAACATTTGAAGAAGATAGAGTTTACAGTGCCCATAGCTCCAATAATCAAATTTAAACAATTTCAAGAAAACAGCTGAAAATGCAGATCAGTTTGCTACTTTGAAATAAGAGACACAAAATGTAAATTTTGAGGGAACCTAAAACAAGCCACTGAGTACACAGAAGAGAACTGTGGTCAATCTGGGGATGTCCACGGTTTAAGGACCTGGGTGTCTCAGCTGGCACAGTCTCTTTAGAAAAAACAGTGTAAACAGTGTCCTGGGTTGCTCGGAATCCAGGCTTGGGATCCTCATTAGTCAACCTGTAGGAACAAGGGCTGGTGGCCAAAGCCCCACTCCAAAGTTGTTTTGACAAAGAGAACAGTAAGGGTCCCATATAAGCAAAAGGGGCTTGGAAGACAACAGTCAATCAGGCTGTACCAGGTGTTGCTTGAGTAGATCAGAAGGGTCTCCTCCAAATTCGCAGCTTCATACACTCTCTGTAGGTACTGCCTCTGCCACTGCTGTCCTCGAAGTGAAAGCTCTGCCTTCAACCTTCCAGGGCTAGCACCAACTGTCTGTTAGCCACCCACCTCGTGGTTTGAATCTGCATCCTGATCTGTATCCTGATTGGTGACCTGTACAGAGCTTATCCAATCAGATTGGATAGACAATTGGGACTCTCTCATTGGTCAGGTGGAAATCACATGACTCGTGTCTCCATGTGAATGCTTGGTAAAGCACTTTGACTGCACGTGGGGTCCTGTGAGAACAGGATTGGAGCAGAAGGCTTTGTTTCTTTGTGTCTTTTGTGTAGGGACATCCCAGCTAGTCAGCATCACCTGCACACTTCTTCCTTTCCAGTATTGCCTTTCAGTTTTTAAAATGGACTTGGATTCTGAAGGTAGGATTTGTTTTAGTCTTTTTCTTGTTTTTCCTTACTGAACTGATCATTAGTCTATATCTATACACTATTGTCTTGTGAACACCCATAAATACAACATCAACAGGACCCCAGGAATTTCTGTCTTCAACAAAACAATAATCTATAACAGAAAGTCAGACTCTCTTAAATATCGAGCATAAATGTCTTGAGTGCATGCGGATCTTTCTTTAAGAGCCCCCTCCCTTCCTTAATACCAGTGTTTCAGGCTATGTAAAAATGTTTACTTTATATTTTAGGTGTACCTGGAGAGATGTATAGGGACATGTTGGTGGTTTCTGACTTTTCACCCTCCATTGGAAAAACCACACACACACATGCATCAATAAGGAATAGATTCAGCTAGTTACAGACTTTCCTATAGACAAAATAACAGATACACACACATACACACACAAACACACCTACGACTTGCTGCGTTCCCAAACCTGAATTGTGAAATTACATACCCCAACACACATATAAGACAGACAGACAGACAGACAGACAGACACACACACACACACACACATATATATATATATATATATATATATATATATATAGAGAGAGAGAGAGAGAGAGAGAGAGAGAAAGAAAGAGTGGGAAAGAGAGGGATAGAGAGAGAGGGAGAGGGAGAGAGAGAGACACACACCGAGAGAGAGAGGTGGAGCTTTGACTGTAGAATAGGGAGAAATAGAGAGGTTCTGATATCTAGTCCTGTGTATATATTTATGGCGTTATACGATGGGTTTAGTTGTGCATTCAAAGATACTCATCAGGGACTGATATTTAGGTATAAGCGACCTTCAGTGAAGGGGAGCAGATACGTAGAAGGACTTGACAACTACCAATATATATGTGTATAATCTTTTTCTATGAGGTAACAAATTACTGAACCTGATAAATTCTTGTGCTCTCATGTATGCGTATGTACATGCCTGCCTGCATTTCAATGTGTATGTTTGTATTTATGGGTGCTTTAGTTGTTAGGGAAGGAACTCCTCATATGATCTATAGTCACCTATGTGTATATTTGTGTCAGTGGCTATAGAAGTGGGGATTCTGAGCAGTACCTCAATCCAAACTATGCATTGGGTGACTGTATCTGTATGTTTGGTCAACCTTCCAGGACAAAACATCTAGTCCTGTATGTAAAGCTTTGGCTTTTAGTAACTGGGAAATGAAGCAAAACCTGGCACATGGTCTGGGATGAGTTTCTGAGGGGCTATATAAGAAACAGTGTATTCCAGATACTGGACTGATGAGCATGTGAGCTCACAGAGGCTGTAGCTGTACAAAACAGTACACAAGAGGTTACTTTAGGTGGTGGTTCTGTCATTGAAATGAAGAAGTGGAAATGGAGTTCCATTCTTAACCAAGGACACATCTACAACTTTCTTGGATGCAAAGAAATAATTATGGTCCTTTGGGGTTCCTGACTCATGAAAGAGTCTGCAAGACATTCTGCAGGACACAGCAGAAAGTGACTGAATTGTCTTTGAAATTTCCTGATTACTGGAATTGTCTGCTGAATACTATGATCCTCTAGGCCGAAGATGGATGCCCCAATGGTACAGAGGAACTTTGGGTGACTGTCCAGGCAGCGAGTTGTCTCTGTCATTTCTAGAGTTTGGAAGTTGCTTACTTCTTGTTGGTTAGGTAATATTATCCTTCTGGTGTTTTTGATGGAGTTAAAGAATAGATAGTTATATTTTTCCTTAGTTATGATAAAAGATAAAGTAGATATAAATATTGTAACTGTAATTCTTGATTGATAACTGTTTTGTTATATGTTATTTTATTATGTTAAAGTTAAAGCTTTTCTTTTTTGTTTAAACAGAAAAAAAGGAAATGATGGAGGACGGTCATCTGTCTATGTGTTACTTTCATTGGTTAATAAAAAAACTCCCTTGGCCCTCTGATAGGAGAGAAAATTAGGTAGGCAGAGTAAACAGAACAGAATGCTGGGAAGAAGGCAGTGAGGCAGATGCCTCAGTCAGTCGCCATGCCTCTCCTCCCTGAGAGGGACGCAAGCTAAGTTCTTTCCTGGTAAGCCACTACCTCGTAGTGCTACACAGATTACTAAATATGGGTTAAAGCAAGATATGAGAATTATCCAACAATAGGCTGAAACTAGTTGGCCAAGCAGTGTTTAAATGAATACAGTTTCTGTGTTTTTATTTCATATGTAAAGCTAGCCGTGTGGGAGCTGGGTGGAGGGACACAGCCTGCCACTGCTTCAACATAATTAGTTTCCTCTAATGGTTACACAAAGGGATCCTAGTGACTCCTTTTGCTAGGAACCGTGACCTGGAATTTTTGGCACTCAGAAAGTTAACCCAATAAGAAAAATGGATAGACTTTTGAGTTCATTTTCATTTCTTTCAGGATATCTTTTATGTATGTATTGAAAATGTTGACTTTTCTTTTGACTTGTTTTCTTGCAGAAAGAAAACCAGAATACTATAAGGCAAGGCAGGTTAAAGGCTCTGCAAGGAGTTGGGTAAGGATCAAAGTTATCAAAATATATTGTATAAAAGATTTTCAATGATGAAATATCAAGAAAATAATAGACTGGTACGAATGCATGGATAGATTCTACCTGATTTTAAATAGAGGTAGCACTAATATTCAACCAACCACTCAATAAGGGGAAAAGGAGAAGACAATTCCCAACATGTTCTGCCAAACCTCAAGGAGCGCACCATGCAACATGATGGCTTGAACTTCTCCCTTGATCCCAAATCCTTGAAAAAAGCACTTACTTCTAACCACAAGTTTCCTCTGACTTTCATATGGGTATTTGTGACAAACACATTCATAGCAAAATAAAGGCACATGACAACCCTAAATGTAAAATAAACAGAAATTATAAACTGTTTATTGAAATGAACATGAAAATACATATTAAATGTATTTGAAATTGTCCAGCAAGTTAAACAATACAGAAAGAAGGCCATATACATGCAATAACTCATTTCTTTACTGAAGAAGAGAAGAACAATTCTAACATGAACGTTGACAACACAACCATATGAAAAGGATCCACTATAAAAAAAGTTAGGTCCAATAACGAAATTAAATCATTTTTCCAGAAACAGCTGCAAATTAAGATGACTTTATTATGTGTGACATGCCAGACTCAAAATGTAAATTTTGAGGAATCACTAAGACAGGCCACTGAGGATGAGGCCATGGAATAGGATGACAACAGTCTCCAAGGGATGGTCACGAGGGTTCTGGGCAGGTGCCTGGGTGTCCAGCAAGCACAGACTGTTTAGACAAGAGTGATGCAGTGTCCCTAGGTTGCTCAGAATGGAGGCTTGGGCTCCTGATTCTTCAGGTAGTAGGAAAGTGGGCGAGTAGCCTAGTCCCCACCCCAAAGTGGTTTTGAAGACAAAGAGAGCATTTTGGATTCAATTAAAGCAAAATAGTCTTGGAGGAGGGCATCCAATCAGACTGTACCTGGTGTTGAGTAGATAGAAACACCTCCTCCAAATTTGTGGCTTCATTCACTGTCTGTGCATACTGCCTTTGCCACTGGTGTCCTTGAAGTAAAAGCTATGCCTTTAACCTCACAGGACTGACCACAACTGTCATTTAGACACCTAACTTGTACTGTGCATCCTGAGCTAAGGCCTACAGTGGCATGTACAGAACTGAGCCAATCAGATTGGGTCAACTATCTGGATGCCCTCCTTGCTCAAGATAAATTCAGGTGACTTGTGTCTGCTCTACAATGCTTTGGTCTTTGCTTGGACTGCATGTGGGGTCCTGTTAGAGCAGGGTTACTTCAGAAGGCTTTGCTTCTTTGTTACTTTTGAAAGGGATATTTCAGCTAGGCCATATCACAACCACAGTTCTTCCCTTCCAGGATCTCCTTTCAGTCATCATATTAAGACTTGGATTTGTGGGATTTGTGTTTGATCCTGTTTCTAGTCTGTCCTGAGTGAAAGGGTCTTCAGGCAATATCTGTGCACTGTTGACTTGGGATCACTCATAAATGGACCATCAGAAGTACCCAAAGATTCCTACCTTTAAAGAAGTAAGAATCTGAAATGAAAAGCAAGGTTCACTTAAAATTCCACCATCCTCCCCTTGAATGAGTGCTGACATATTCCTGATAGTCCCCTCTCTTCCTGAGTGTCCATTCTTAGGTCTACATCAATGACTTTACGTTGTAAAATTGAAAGGTACGTCATCAGCTTGCCGTGTCCTATTATACCTACACTGGTCATCAATAGCCTAAAATTAAAACAATTCAAAACATAACCTATCAAAACCACTATTTTGTTTACTTTCTCCTTATTCCTGAAACTGTTTTTGTGATAGGTCATTTTAATCCAAAAATCTCTGTATCTCAGTTGTAGCAAATTCTAAGTTTATTCGATTCGTGTATTTTCTTGAACTTTGGGGAACTAGGAGAAATTCCTCATATTTTTGGATGTAGTTTTTCTATGTCATAAATATTCCTGCTCTACCTGCAACCAGCTCTTTTAAGATGTTAGACTGTATGTGTTTTTTGAGAAGGACACACATAGAGACTTCATCGAAATCTCTCCTGCCACTTCTTTCCCTCCTTGTGCCTCAGGTTATCCCATGTATTCCTGCATAAAATATGAATTCTTACATGAGTTCCATAAAGGAATATGTATGGATTTGTGCACATATATAAACACATTTATTTCTAAATTCTTGAGTCCATTAAGCTTTGTTTTATTCATCTGTGTGTCTAGTGACTGAATGAACTATGTTGGTGCTTGTCTTCAGAGGAAACTGGTTTACCCTCTCTTAGCAGGGACTGACACCAAGCCTTGCTGGCAAAGAGAAAACCTGTCTTCTTCATATACGAAAAATAAAGTCAAATTCCTTCCCTAGGTCTCTATTCTTCAAGTGCCATATTTCTTGTTTTCTACAACCTTCTCCAAAATCTCTCATGTCCATCTTCCTGAAAATACTTTCCCTGATCAACTTCCTTAATAATATCCTGATTCGTGAATAGTGTTTGTTTAGAGACTGATTTACTTTCTCCATGACATCGATTTCATCTTTGGAATTCTATTCACCTTTTCAGTGTTGTAGTACAAACCTTTATTCCAGCACTCAAGAGGGGGTGGCAATAAGATCCTAAGATTGAGGATGTTCTTGGGGTACTGACCTACTATGTTTTCTATTGCTGATAGACATCACGACAAAAATAATGTGGGGAAGAAAGAGTTTATTTGGCTTACATGTTCTAATCAACGTCTGTCACTTAGGGAAGTTTGGGCAGGAAACCAAGCAGGAGCTGAGGCAGAAAACCTAAAGAAATCTGGCTACTGCCTTGCTCAGTTGACTTATATTACACTAGACAAATTTGACAGGGTGAAGTCACCAACAGTAGGCTGGTGTTTCCCACACGATTCAACAAGAAAATGAGTCCTGTGATGGGTTACCAACTGCAAAGTCACAAGCCTACTTACAGATGTTCAGCATATTAAGGATTTTTGTTAGTGAGCCATCTTCTTAGGAAATGCACAGATTAGGAATAGATGATATTGTGTGCGTAGAGTCCACATCCAGAAAAATAAACGTTGAAAGTTCTTAACATAGACTGTTCTTAGCTTCCATTCTTCAGATGCAAGTATAAAACATGGCGGAAGAGACGGGGAGAAGCTACCTGAGGTGGCTGGATAATTTGTTGTATATGTGTAAGTGAGATTTTATTATAGTTTTCATACTATTTAGTAGGAGGTGAAACCAAACTATGCAAGTGTGAGAGGACATATGTGGTAGTTGTTAACACAGCCATGTTTGTGTAAGAGACTGTGGCTACAAGAGAGGAAACAGAGGAAGACCAGCATCTCGATGCCTTGGTGGGACTTTGGTTCAAGTGGAGTGTAAGTAGAGAAATTCACATCAAGCTGTGGGCTGAGGTAGGAGTTGTGGGTGAGGATGAACCCAGAGAAGCATACAAGTAGCCATATTTGGGCAGTTTTCCGTGCAGGGAAGAACCGATATGAAGAGCCAGACACATAGACATGCAGATATTTGTGATGCCTTTCCTATAAATCCTAGACTTGTGCTGTGTGTGTGACAGAGAGAGAGAGAGAGAGAGAGAGAGAGAGAGAGAGAGAGAGAGAGAGAGAGAGAGAGAGAGAGAGAGAGAGAGAGAGAGAGAGAGAGAGAGAGAGAGGTATTAAGAAATTTATCACCAGGCCGCGATCCCTCCACGGGTCCGGCTGGATCACTCTGCCAAGCCAGGCCAGTCCGGGCGCCGAGCCCAGCCTCGCAGCGGGTAATGGCCGGCGGCCCAGGCACAAGCGCAGGAGGCGGCAGGGCCGGGGCGGCTCCGTCCGGGGGCGGCCTGCACTGACAGACCCTGTGGCGCGCGGGGAGATGGGGGCGGCCGCCTCCCGGGAGACGACGACGACGACTAGGAGTGGCCGCCGCCGCTGCCGCGCACCTGCCGCCGCTGGGGACGGACGCGGGCAGGGCGCCTCCCCGTGAGCGGCGGCCCCGAGGCTGCTCGTCGCCCCCAGCCGCCCCGGCCGCGGCCCCGGCTCCGGCAGACGCGGGGCCCCTGGCGGGCGGCTCCCCCGGCCCGCGCGCACCCGGCCCCGGTCCCGGCGCACCCGGCCGCCAGCGCGGGGCTCCCGGGCCCGGCGGCGGGCGTGGCGCGGGCAGCAGCATGGTGGAGAAGCGCTGCCAGTTGCAGAGGGACGGCGTGTACCGCTGGTTCTCCGAGCTGCCATCGCCGCAGCGCGTGGAGTTCCTGTGCGGCCTGCTGGACCTGTGCATCCCTCTCGAGCTGCGCTTCCTCGGCTCGTGCCTGGAGGACCTGGCTCACAAGGACTACCATTCTCTGTGCGACTCGGAGATTAAGGCCAACAACCCGGCGGACCTTGGCAGCCTCACCAACCTGACGGAGGAGGTGGTGCGGAGCAAGCTGCTGGTGTCGCTGGCGCTGCTGGGCTCGGAGCAGCGCGAGGCGGCGGGCGTGTTGTACCACACGCTCATGCACACTGACTCCATCATCCACAACTACGGGCTGCAGCTCAACGAGGGACGCACGGGCGATGAGTTCCTTCTGCTCTTCACCATGGCCTCCAACCACCCGGCCTTCAGCTTCCATCAGAAGCAGGTGCTGCGCCAGGAGCTCACGCAGATCCAGAGCAGCCTGAACAGCAAAGGCATCAGCGGTGGTGGTGGTGGTGGTGGTGGTGGTGGTGGTGGCAGCATTGGCAGCAAGAGCGCGCCCGGTCCTAGCGGCTCTCTGCCCACCTGCTCGACCTGTCACAAGGTGTTCACTATGCATGTAAAATGTCTTGGAACCAGCTCCATACCTGTGTTTCTCAGAACTGTGCAGAAACATGGCACAATTAATAGATGGCGCCCAGAACTGAGACCCCTGTCAGCAGCATCAGCAACAGTCTGGAGAATGCATTGCATACATCAGCACATTCCACGGAGGAATCCTTGCCCAAGAGGCCTTTGGGAAAACATGGCAAAGTGAGTGTTGAAAAAATAGACCTGAAGGGATTATCACACACGAAAAATGACAGAAGTGTTGAGTGTTCCTTTGAGGTCCTGTGGTCTGATTCTTCAATAACATCAGTAACCAAGTCTTCCTCAGAAGTAACTGAGTTTATTTCAAAGTTATCCCAGCTCTACCCTGAAGAGAACTTAGACAAGCTCATTCCTTGCTTGGCTGGCCCAGATTCCTTCTATATGGAGCGTAACCATGTGGATTTGGAAGCAGGTCTGAGGTATTTGGCTTCCATACCTTCGCACAAACTGAAACATGACCATGTTAGGAAGTTCTTCAGCACTTCATCTCCCACCCAACAGCTCCAAAGTCCAAGTCCTGGCAACCCCTCCCTTCCTAAAGTAGGTGCCATGATAGGCGTGTCTGGAAGGCCAGTGTGTGGAGTGGCTGGGATCCCATCCTCACAGAGCAGCACCCAGCACCACCTGCAGCACTCGGCCAGTGCATCTGCTTCCCTGCCCCACTGCTCCCACACAGGGGGTGCAGGCTCAGCGCTGGCTTACCGGACCCAGGAGGACAACTCACCTACCATCCTGATGCCCTCTAGTCTGCAGGCTCCTCAGCCCCAGGAGCAAAATGGGATTTTAGCCTGGCTTAGGAAGCTACGTTTGCACAAGTATTATCCCGTCTTTAAACAGCTCACCATGGAAAAGTTTCTGAGCCTTACTGAAGAAGATCTGAATAAATTTGAGTCCCTCACCATGGGAGCAAAGAAAAAACTCAAGACTCAGTTGGAGCTGGAAAAGGAGAAGTCAGAGAGAAGGTGCCTCAACTCCTCAGCCCCATCCTTGGTCACCAGCAGTGGAGTGGCCCGAGTCACCCCCACCAGCCACGTGGGGCCTGTGCAGCCTGGGCATAGCAGCCATGCTGCAGAGCTGCGGGTGGAGGTGGAGCCACCGGCTCACCAGCTGCCCTGGGAAGGCAGCTCCTCCGAGTATTCCAGCTCCTCCTCTAGCCCCATGGGTGTGCAGGTGCGAGAGGAGAGTTCAGACAGCGCTGAGGAGAGCGATAGACGTGTGGACATACACGTTGAGGGCACTGATGAGGAGAAGCCTGTGATGCTGCTGACTCACTTCCCATCCAGCTCTGCCAGACCCACAGCCCAGGTTCTGCCTGTGCAGAATGAGGCTGGCTCCAGCCCTGCAGGTCACCATCCCCTGCCCCCACAGCTGATGCCTGCAGCTTCACATCTGGCACCTGTCCGCATGCTGAACTCGGTGCACAAGTCGGACAGAGGCAGCACAGACGTGAAACTCCTCTCATCCTCTGTTCACTCGCTTCTGTCCCTGGAGGAAAGGAACAAGGGGCCTGGCCCTAGAAGTGGCACAAAAGTGGACAAGAGCTTTAGCGGAGCTGTGCTGGACACACTTCCCTCAGCGGCACCCCATCCGCCAGTACAGGTCCTCTCGGGCCTTGTAGAGAACAATTCTGTGTCACCCACAGTCTCCTTTGGTCCCCGGGCCAAAGTTGTGCATGCAGCCACACTGGACAGGGTGCTGAAGACAGCACAGCAGCCAGCCCTGACTGTAGAGACCAGCTCGGCCACCACAGGAACACCAAGCACCGTCTTACATGTGGCCCGGCTGCCCATCAAGCTGCTGCTGTCCTCCTCCGTCCCTGCTGATGCTGCCATCTCTGGGCAGACTTCTTGCCCCAACACCGGACAGATCAGTGTGCCCCCTGCAATAATCAATCCCCGGACTGCTCTATATACAGCCAACACCAAAGTTGCCTTCTCTGCAGTGAGCAGTGTGCCTGTGGGCCCACTGCAGGGCAGCTTCTGCGCCAACAGCAACACTGCCTCCCCCAGCAGCCACCCTTCTACATCTTTTGCCAGCATGGCCACTCTGCCCAGTTGCCCCGCCCCCAGCTCCAGCCCTGCTCTCTCCTCTGTCCCTGAAAACAGCTTTTACAGTGGTGGTGCTGGCAGCAGCTCTCCAGGAAACATTCCTGCCTCAAGTCAGAATCACCATCACCACCACCACCATCAGCAGCCCCCCGCACCCCCACCCCACAGCCTGCGCCGCCCCCACCTGGCTGCATTGTGTGCACGTCCTGTGGTTGCAGTGGCAGCTGTGGCTCCAGTGGCCTGACTGTCAGCTATGCCAACTACTTCCAGCACCCATTCTCTGGACCATCCATGTTTACCTTCCCTTTCCTACCCTTCAGTCCCATGTGCAGCAACGGCTATGTCAGTACCCAGCAGTATGGTGGTGGCTCTGCCTTCCCTGTTGTACATGCACCCTACAGCGGCAGTGTGACTCCAGACCCTGTCCTAGGTGGGCAGTCCACTTTTGCGGTGCCACCCATGCAGAACTTCATGGCTGGGACAGCAGGGCTGTACCAAACCCAAGGCTTGGTGGGCAGCACCAATGGCTCCAGTCACAAAAAGAGTGGTAATCTGTCCTGTTACAACTGTGGGGCTACTGGCCACCGTGCTCAGGATTGCAAGCAACCGTCCATGGACTTCAACCGGCAAGGAACTTTTAGGTTGAAATATGCCCCTCCAGCAGAAAGTCTGGACTCCACGGACTGATCCTTTTTTTTTTTTTTTTTGGCAACAGAAAATTTTATTAAGCCATGAAAAATCCCATAGAGAACTGAAGTCAAGTTGCTGTGGAGCCATGGAGACCTAAGGAAAATCCCATGGAGAACTGAAGTCGAGTTGCTGTGGAGCTTAATATTTTTAACCCAAAGGTGCTTTACTTTACTATACTGGATAGAGAATCTAGCATAGAAGTGCATCAAACTCGATTTCATTGCCAAAATCCAAGTTTGGAGCTTGATATAAGGATTGCCTAGTGGACGTCTCCACACCAGTGATGTGGCCACCACATAGTTGTTGCAGTATGGAGACTTGTCTCCTGAAGATCGCTGGTCCTTCTAGGCTTACACACAAATTCCAGGGCAGCTATGCACGACCTGAGTCAAGGCTGCAGGTCGGAGTTCTCTCAAGTGGAGTTCCCCTGTCGGATCCAAGACTCCTATGGGTTAGGAAGTGCCAACTGGATTTTGCTGTTTCCTAGAGTGGGCGCCTCACATCTGGCTTCTTAAGGATTGCACTACCTAACAAGGACCTCTTCATTCTGGGAGGCAGACTCTTCTGGGACCCGACAATGTAGGGGACTCCATCAGTGGGCATTGGAGTTGGCACCAGCAGGCTGCTCGGCCTAGTACACCCAAGGTCGCAGGGTGTCCTTTTGCAGACACTTGGAGCAGTTCCAGGTTTTTAATATTTTTTTCTGTAAACAAATTTACACAATATTAGTAGATAAGACATAGCTCACTCTCGACAACTTCGTTTCTAAGGGTCCAAGTCCCAGGGAATCCAGTCACCGAGGCTTGAGACCACCCCTCCCATTGGTGGCTTTGAGCCTGCTCTCTCCAAACAAGAACCAACTCCTGAGGACACAGGAATGACTCAACTTTGTGAGTTGACTATGACCGATGCTCCTCATTCTTCAGGAAGCTGGCAAGTTGTCGTGTCTCAAATGGTTTCCCCAGGACCCCAGTCCCAGAGCTCACTGCTGATGAATTCACACTTGAGACAGACATTCAACAGTAATACAGGCCTGTGATTTATGAACAGAAGACTGGAAACTGTCAGCTTCTTTTGTGTTAGGCTGTGTGTTGATAGTTAATTCCGTTAAAATCGCCTGGAAAACTTCAGTAGAGAGATGCAAGACTCCTCGAAACCACTCACCAGTTACAGTCCAGACCGGGGTGGGGGGGCACCACAACGGAGGCATGAGGGGCTTAGACATTCAAGGTTAAAGGGAATTTTATGCTCAAATAATGTTATTTAAAATGCTGAAGCCTTTGGTGTTAAAAAAAATTAATGGTAAGATCTTGCCAAGGATTTTCCAGCTTCATGTTTATGGAGAAGAAAATCTCAGTCCTTAGACCATTCTTCAGATGGGACAATCACCCTCACGCAAAATTAGTGTAAATCACAAACTACCCTATAACTGGAGGCGCTGTGATGCAAGGCTTCATATTCTAAGATGGGCTTTCTCTCCGTGGAGACCCACACGGAAGGCTTGAGTGTTGTCGATTCTATGCAATGCAGGATTGATAGACTTCTGTTCTGTCCATGGCACACAGTATCCCATCTGTTCTGAGGTGATGGTGATGAGGCATTAGGGGATGCTCTGTTGATCTCTCACTCAATAACACTACAAATGTCAATACAAGAACTGACACACTTTGCCTTAAAGAGCACCAGACTGGGATCGGTCGCATTGTGTTAATAAGGAAGACTTAGAGTATTCATTGATGTTTACGATTTTAATATTTCTGAAGGCCATTACAGTGGCCTGGATATGTGCTGAAAGCCAAACTTTTAAATTTTTTGGATTTTTTAAACAAAGAACTATTTTAAATAAATCCTATTTCAACACAGAAATTGTTGGAAACTGTCTCATAGCAAAAGAAAAAAATCATATTTAAGTTTTTTGTTTTGTGGTCAGTATAGGGATTGGAAGTGTCTTATTACCCTTTCAGCTGTTAGCCTGAAAGACAGCAGTCTGCTGTGGCAACTCCCATGTGACTTGTGCCATTCAGCTGAGGTGAGCGAGCCCTAGCACCATCTCAGCCGTCCAGATGACAGCAGTCTGTGTCTGGAAGCCGCCGGTTGTCTTTGAAAGAGCTTGTGTGGCATTTCTGTGAAGCTGGCAAGGATTACATCACGCAAAGGAGCATGCACAACATGGAGGCGTGGGCAGGTGTTTGCAGGTAGGGCTCGCTCCCAGAGCCTGTAGAGGCCGTCAGCATGGCCAACACTTAACTTCTTCACTGGGAGACTTCATTGTTACATCCCGAACAGACCAGCCCTTTCCAGTCATTTTCCTAAAACTGCTGTGTCAAATGGCAGTGGTACCCAGGTGGGCATGGCCCTGGGGCTGCGGCGTCAGTTTTGATCCTGTGTTAACATCTCAGGGTAGGAAGTGGGATAAACATAGGAAGGAGGGCACAGTGTTGGGATAAAACAGCTATGTGACCTTTTTTGTTGTTTAAGCAAACTACTCAATTTTCTACCTTACTTTCTAGTTTTTATTTCCTGCTTGGTAGTGACAATTGGAAAGTGTTTTAATGCTGAAAACTCCTAACTTCTGAAGACCACTGCGGAGTGGGAGCTAGCTCTCACAGTAAAGACAAAATACTTCTTGAACATATATACGGTTGAGTATTAGGAAACCAGCGGCACGCCCATCTCCCAAAGATGATAGCAGCCTGTTAATGCAGTAGTTAGCAGCTTCCGTGTGGAATTCCATTTAGGCTTCCAGTCCTTTCTACAAGTCAGACTGGCTTGTACTACACACACGTGCAGAGGCAGTCGCATTGGCGGTACCTTTGCCTACATGTGTGCCATGACAGTCCCTTGAGGACAGCCCGATGGGAACTGGGTCTCACTCTCCTTACTCCGTCCCTGTCACTCTTTCTGCTTCCTGGCATTTGGTCTGATACACGCTAGTTTTACAGCCAGCTAGTGGATGGCATTACTTTCTAAAGTCTTAAAAGTTAAAAGGATGCAGGGACTCTGTCTGCTTAACCTCATCCCCAGTGGCAGTCTTGGGGAACCTGAGCAGGGATAGCTGTCCTTTCCAAGGTGCAGGTGACTTCCATAAAGCGAGTCAGGTGGCCTAAGAAACCATGGGGTCCAGAAACCAGACTGCTGGCCTGTCCCAGTTTGACTGAATGCAGCACCTGTAGTCAACACTTGGCAATATTTCAGAAAAACCACATACTGTACTGGCAAGGCCACGTCCAGGCCTGTGTCTTACCACAAGGGGGGCAGTGGCCCAGCCCTCAGCACAGGTCAGTTCTCACGCACACACAGAAGAGGTGTTGGTACCAAGACTGAAACTATCACAGATTCTATTGGGCATATTTTCTTTTTAGGAATGAAGGACAATTCTCCCCATTTTTGAGCCATTCTTTTGTCAATTCTACAAAATTGCATATAACTTTATAAATATTTTTAAAAGATATAGTTTTGTAAATATTTAATATTCTGCTAATTTGATTTTGAATTGAAAATGTCAAGTATTGTTTTTGGGGTTTTTATGTTTTACTATACTTTGTTAAAAAGGAAAAATGTACATTTTAAGACTGTTTTTATGAGTAAATTTAATGTACGGAAAATAAAAATTTTAAAAAACTCAAAAAAAAAAAGAAATTTATCACTGGGTTTGGGGTACTGAGCACTACTGATCAAGTACCGAAGTTGGTACATTGATGCCTAGATAATGAAAGGAAGAACCTCTCATGACCTGAGACCACATCCAGTGTCTATGATCAGTATAATATAGAGGAAGCCCGCAGGACTGGAAACATAGGCCTGAGAGTGGGCCGTTAGCTGTAAGGAAGGGGAAACCTATTACACCCTGACACATATTCATCTGTGTTGTGGTATGTTTGCTGTGTCTGTATGTGTGTGGGAGTGTCTGTGTTTTAAATATATATATAGTGTCTGTGAAACACAGCGAGATGTTGGTGGCTCATACCTTTAATGTGAGTACATGGGAGTCACAGAGTTTGAATCAGCACTAGGAGATAGGAAGGGATATGGCTGGGCAGAAAGAGGAATATAAGGTGATGGGAGACCCTGACATTTAGTCTGAGGATTATTGGAGACAGAATAGCGCATTCAGTCTGATGATTCAGTAGAGGTAAAAATCTTTCTCGTGCCTGGTTCCTTTACTTCTCTGATCTTCCAGCATTCACCCTGATCTGACTTTGGGTTTTATTATTAAGACCAATTAGAATTCACACTTTAGATAGGGTAGAGGTAATTTATTCAAGATTACCATTCCAACCATTGTTTGCTCTAACTGATCAGCTACAGTGATTTTCTGGGCTGACACTTTCTCATTAAGATTGGAAGAAACACTTGAGGTTTTGATGTTCTCACTGTTATTATTGTGTGACTCTTACCCAGCAGGACTACATGATGTTTAGCTGTTACATTATGCCTGTCTCAAAGTATGATTAGGTCAACAGTAACCTTGCTTGATTAATGGGGAAATAGAAAACATCACAATCATTAATCACTCATTCATTCTTAGTATTATTCAGTACTCAGACTTCTTTGGACTCAGAGCACTTCACAGTGTGACCCAGGCCTCAAACACATTCATCTACCTATCATGGATTCTCTTGTTTCATGTCTGGATTTCCTGGACATAGTCAATGATACCATACACTCCTGCTGTACCTAGAACTAAAGGTTGTCAACCCAGGGAGTTACTCAATTCTCATTTTGACTTCAGACATTTCAAGCAATTATTTATTCCTTATTTCAAATATTCTACTTTTCATTTGATAAATGCATATATATATACACATATATATATATATATATATATATATAACAGTCAGTTTGAATCCTTAAATGTGATTTTTATAGCATTAGTAAGAAAATAAAAAAGTACTTAAAATTTGTATAAATAAAATTTTTCATTATTTTCATTCCTTAATCAGTTTTAATTCTCTGATTTCTTAGAAACTATTTACTGACTATATTTTTCTCAAAAATCATTTTGTTACAATTCAACTCTCTAATTTAATAAATGTACATAAGTAAAATAATGCTTTATGATACATGAAAATAATTGCAATATATTGAAAATAAGATTTATCAGTTATTGTTATAACTATATGGCTGAATAAAAAATTGCCAATTATCTAAGAAAAATATTGAATCTGATGGTAATGACATTTTATGGTGGCATTAAGGGTATGAGAAAAACATTTTGAAATTCTAAATCTAAATAATCTAAATTAGTACCATTAATAATTTCTAGAGATGAGTAGTATATAATGAAAGAAATGTTTATTGGTAAAATATACTTCTCTCATTTGTCATTCTTAAATCTGAGTTGGAACTAAATATTTAACTCAAGATACATGCCTCTGATAATGAGCATCTCAGGAACCACTTAACTTGAGCATGACTGTCTGCCATTGGCTAGATTTTCAGTTGCCATGACAACAATATCTAATAAGACAAACTTCAGCCTCAAGATATAATCAAATAAAGATGCATTAAACCCCACCAAATGTGAATGTTAACAACCAGGCCAAGTACTTTCTTAAATGTCTGTTTTCTTTCTTTAAGAACTCTGATAAATATTTGACTTATCTTCAAAATGAAGTGAATCAAAAATATTTTAAAGTGCATGCAGCATTTTTATATTAAACCTTTATTTGTTCATAATTATTCTCTTTTGAAGTAAATATTTTAAACTGAGGATAATTGCAAATATCCTGTTTAGTAGTTGTTCATTTTCACAGATATCCTTCCTGTTTACAAATACCATTTTGAGATAAGCTCACTCTACCAAACTCCTGATTCCTAAATCTCACTTCAAACTTGTTATATCCAGCTGGATTTCTACCAATATCCCAAAATTGACATTTCAAAAACCAAACAACCTTTTCCCTCCTTACTAAACAAACTTTTACCTCCAGTTTCACTGCCAACTACTCATGTTAGGAATCTGCCCACCAGCTTTCTTGCTTTTTTCCATTTAATAGCTGGCCTTCCTCCGCACCTTGCTGACTAGGTATGCCTTGAGTCTCCAAAAGCATTCTCTTAAGTCAACACTTAAGTATTAATAAAACTTCCATCAATGTGCCAACAAGATATATTAATTAGTAAAAGATTTGTTGCCAAATCTTAGAACCTGAGTTTGTTTCCTGTGGTATTTATGCTTGTGTGTACACCAGTAGGAAAAACAATTGTAGAAGAAAAAGTCACTTGTTTGTCACCAGGCTAGCTTAGACCTGAAATAATCACATAAAACTGTATTAATTAAATCATTGCTTGGCCCATTAGCTCTAGATTCTTATTGGCTAACTCTTATATTAATTTAACCCATTTCTATTAATATGTGTATCACCACGAGGGCATGGCCTACCAGAAAAGTTTCAGCACATTTATCCCCAGCAGTTGCTCCATGGAGTCTCTCTTTCCGCTTTCCTTCTCCCAACATTCAGTCCAGTTTTCCTGTCCTACCTAAGTTCTGCCCTATCAACACACTAATTCATTAACCAATAAAAGCAACACATAGACAGAAGGACCTCTCACACCACATAGTAACTAAAAAAGTCTACTGTTTCTTTCTTTTTTCCAAATTTTTTGGGAAAATTATAGTGATCTATTTAAAAGTCAAACCCAATTTTGTATATTTCTCTTTATTATTGCATTTTACTAGTCACCCAATTATAAATATTCAGAAGTGAATAAAATACGGATCTATTGAAAATTAGATACTTCCAAGCTGGCATGATGACACATGCCTTAAATCCTCGCATTCCATAGGCAGAGGCAGATGGTTTACTGAGTTCAACTCCAGTCTGATCTACAAAGCAAATTCTAGTACATCCAGAAACAGAGAAATCTATCACAGAAAACAAAATAAATAAATGTTGATATATAGATAGATGATAGATAGATAGATAGATGATAGATAGATGATAGAGATAGATAGATAGATAGATAGATAGATAGATAGATAGATAGATAGATAGATAGATAGATTGAAAAAGAAAAGAAAAAAACAGCAGATGTTAGAACAGATTTCTTTGCTCAGGATTTGTCAAGTAAGATGAAATGCTTCCCATTTATCCTACATTATGATACTTTAGAGTTTTGCCCTTTCTAGGGTTCTCTCTTTTTTTGAAGGCTCCTTTTCAAATGTCTCTCAATCTTATCAACTTAGATTGAGCAGAACAAACTATACTCATATAAATAATTTATTAAAAAAACTTCCTTATTCATCCTGGGTAAAGAGCTGTATTTCTAACAATTCAAGTACACAGCTCTATTGATATACATTTCATATTCAACTATAAATATATTTTTACTTACTGTCTGTTTCAATGGACCTACTTTCCATTTGTAGATAGCCAACAATTTAGAGGTAAAGAGTGGATTTCTGTGAGACTCCACCTACTTCATTGGCTGAGTATTGGTGGAGCTTGTGTTATACTTACCTGGACATGTTCTGCTAATGATAATAATTATAATAAGTCTTATCCCCAGCATCTTATACGGTGGCTGAATGTAATGCATATCAACTCCAAACAGAACTCATTAAAATAATTGCTTATTCTAAATAGGTTGAATAAAGTAGCATAAAATTTTGTTTCAGGTGTTTCTCAGACATGTATTTTGACTTGAGATTTAAACAAGTGAGTACTCCAATCTTCAGGAAAGATACATAAGGAAGAAATGAAGGAAGCATGACAATGTGTGGTCTATTTGAGCAGCTGTGAAATTGCAGGGAAAAGGTAGTAGTGACATCCCCAATGGTATGAAGGTTGTTGCTAGATGTTAAAGGCTCCATATTCATGAAGTAGAAAATGCCAGTTGGAAGAAATTTTCATCTTTCCTTCTTACCACAAAAATAATTTCCATAGGAGAAATTTTTCCAAAGATCGTATTTGAGAATACATCTGTTTATGTATCTCTACTGTTTATATCATCACTTTAAAATAATATAGATGGGAGAATAAAAGGAAGGAAGGAAGGGAGGGAATGATAGAGAGAAAGAGAGACAGGGAAAGAAAGAGAGAGAGAGAGAGAGAGAGAGAGAGAGAGAGAGAGAGAGAACAAAGATACCAGGAAAAAGTACCTTCATAGAGAAGACTAACACTTCTATGAGGACTTCAATTTAATTAAAATAGTAGGTTTGATTTTAATATGATTTGTCTGTGTTTTGTGTTATGTGAGGGTGAATGGGGACTTGTGTTGTTTTGAATCATGTTTGTCTATACTAGAGGTCATAGTATTGTTACTCAGGTGCTATCCAGATGACATCTATGCCTTTTTCATTTTGAGCAAAGCCTTTAATAACTGAGCAATCTTTCTAGCCCCATAGAGCAACCTTATATAGGTAATAGGGAATCAACTCAGTATCACTGTATGCAATTTTAATGAGTGAGACATCTTAGTTTCCAGTTGGTTAGGATATTTAAATAGATTACATGAGCAAATATTTCAGAAACCTTAAACAGGGAAAAATTTTACTTAAAAATAAAGTGCAATGGAATATTCTATGAGTCATTAATCTAAGAACTAAAAGGGAATTGAACATTTGGAAGTCAGACTTACATCAGAGGAAGGAAAAGGAGAAGAAGAAACTTACTGTGTGTGTATTGAATCTGTTAGTTAGCTAAACAGAAAATAAGAATCAAAGTATAAACTGATTGTCAATCAACTATTGAAGACACAAGTTTAAATTAGATTCCTGTGAATCCTTAACCCCCTCCTTCCTCCTCCTCCTCCTCCTCCTCCTCCTCCTCCTCCTCCTCGTCCTCGTCCTCGTCCTCCTCCTTCTTCTTCTCTAACAACTAAAATTATGGAGAAGAAGATGTGAGTAATTTAGAGAGGTATCGGTTTATAGAATTAACAAGTGAAAATGGTCCCAGGCAGCAAGGAGTTAAAAGACTGATAAATGGCCTTAAGCCATTTACGGTCCTAAGAAGCCAGCAACAACAGGTTGTGACTCCAGGTAGCTGTAATTTTTTCCTAAAGAAGTTGTTTTGTAATATCACTGCCTCTTTGTGTGAAGAAAGCAAGCATTGTATGAAGAAGACACTCTAACAAGCTTTTTGTGACTATGTACATATCTCACCAAGCAAAATTGAGAGCTTCGGTAATTGCTTGAGGAATTCTAGAAAATAAAAATGTTCCTTCTGAACTCTCATTAATAAGAGAAAAGTAGGGCATGAAAGAACACAGCTTTAATACCAGCACTCAGGCAATGAAAGAGGGGCAGAGGGGCAGAGGGGCAGAGAGGGAAAAGGTGAGAGATGGAGAGAGGGAGGCGGGGCACAGGATTTGTGATTTGAGGTCAGCCTGGTACACTTGGTGAGTTTCAGATAGCCAAGACTACATAAAGAGACCCTTAATAAAAAACCAAAACAAATAACAGCTGCACAAACAAACAAAAAGACTTAGGAAAAATCCACAGATCCATTCATTTTGCCTTTTAGGTAATGTTAAGTGGAAAAAGTCAATAGTTTTGGAAAATGTCTATAAATTAACACAGCAATGTCATAGAAATAATTAGTTTTAATGTGACAAATAGAATTTTTCAAATAAAATCATCTTGGAAGTTAAATGTGTTTGATTTTAAATAAATATATAGGATCAGGACTATTGTGTTCTCAAACAGGTCATGTTAATTTGCATTGGCATATCTATAATCTTAAACCTAAAAAAGTAACTTAAGAAATTGAACAACTACAAATTTTAAGTGAAGATATAACCGATGCAGATGTTTATAACAAAACTTGCTAATCACTAGGTAAGTGTCATGTCTGCACTGTAGGTATCAAGTTTCCACATAAATATTTACAAGTACAAAATAGATCCCATCATTAACAAAGAATAATACATTATAAGAAAGAAAATAATAGGGAGTTGAACACACAAACACACACTCATACACACAATCACATACACAGTAACATATACATATTCATGCATCAGTTAAGAAAGGAAATATATTCTTAGAAATATGTCATTAGAAAATGTAGCCATTGTGTAAATATTGTAGAATATACACTTACATTAACTTACTTGGCAATACATACTACCTGTTGTAGGAGGCCACTTGTTCATTCCCTGGCTGCCCAGATTCCTGAAATAACCTCACAGAAACTGTATTAGTTAAATCACTGCTTGATCTATTAGCTCTAACTTCTTATTGGCTAGCTTTTACATCTTAATTTAACCCATTTCCATTATTTTATATTTTACCACAAGTCTTGTGCCCTACCAGCCATGTTTCTGGCATGTTTGCCTCCAGCAACAGCTCCATGGTGTCTCCTCACTCTGCCCTCTTTCTCCCAGCATTCAGTTTAGTTTTCCCCTCCAAGCTCTAGTCTACCCTATCAGACCAAGCCAGTTTCTTTATAAACTAATGGTATTCACTGCATACAGAGAGGACTCCACATCAACTACTCACCTGGTTGTTATAGTATGCACACAGTATAATTACTTCTACAGCAATGATATACAATTAACTTGAGATTAAAACAAATATAAGACCAGATGATGTAATCAAGTCAAGTGGTAAATATATAATATATAAGGCTGATGTGGGAGGGTCTTCTGTTTTAATAAAGAAACTGCCTTGGCCAGCCCTTAGGTGGGTGGAGTAGACAGAACAGGAAGAAGGAAGTGAGGTAGATGGTTCAGCCAGATGCCACGCCTCTCCTAAGTTAGTCAGACCACCGTGCCTCTCCTCAGAGAGATGCCAGATGCGATGAAGCCAGCCACCAGGTCAAACATGCTGGATCTTTCCCGGTAAGACACCACTTTGTGGTGTTACACAGATTATTCGATATGGGTTAGTCAAGATGTGAGTAAGAGGCTGAAAATAATGGGCCAGGCAGTATTTAAAAGAATACAGTTTCCGTGTAATTATTTCAGGGTATAAGCTAGCCGGTGGCCAGGAGCTGGGCAGGATGAAAAGCAGGCCTGCCCGCAGCTCCACACTACATAAGGCTGCCACTGGGGAAACACTGCCAAATAATTTACAAAAAATTCTTTCTTCAAGCAAAAGGTATGTATTTTAAAACTATAAGAAAACTATATGGAAAACAGTAATATTGTTATTTAGTCCCTCTATCAAATAATATGTGGGGTGAATATTTTTCATGCTCTATGTTTTCTGGCTGTGTTGACACCAATGTTACCACAATCCCTCAAGTAATGTGCTCAGCTGTGTGAACATAAGAGCTCCAGAGTTTGTATGTGATTTAAGGCAACTCCATGTTATGGTACCAGCTGATGTTAGAATAGAATGCTTTGCTCAGAACTCTTTTAAGTAAGATGCAAATGCTTTCCATTTATCCCACATTTTGATACTTTAGAGTTTTGTCCCTTCTTGGGTTATATCTTCTTATTTTGAAGGCTCTTTTTAAAAATCTCCATCGGCCTTATCAACTTGGAGAATAACAAATTAAATTCATGTAAATAATTTACTAAAATATGTTTCTAGTTAATCCTGGATAAGGGGAAAAGATGCATTTCTAATAACTTAAGTTCTGACAATTCAAGTACATACTTCTATTGTCATACATTTCATATTGAACTTTAAATAGGTTTTTATTTACTGTCTGTCTCAAAGGTCCTAGTTTCTGGTTTTAAACTCATGTGGAACCACCAGTGAATCTTTGGTCCATTGCTAAAGAAAATCACCGAACATATGATTATATATGTAACCATGCATGGATTATGGATGCTGTTACACACACATTCAGTCCGTCAAACTTAATACACATAGATTAACACATTGTGCACAAAAACAGTTTGGTCAGACTTTACACTCATCAAGATCAGATCATATACTCATAAGCCTGCAGCTCAGCACACGTCTGAGAAGTAAGGCCCTAGCAAAGTTAAGCCAATCACTTTATGCAACTTTCCAAGACAGACTCAAGATTAGCCTCTGCCTTTGTTCCTTGTTCTCTAACTTCCTCTCATTGCATGCAATTTTATCATGTGAGTTTCATACTGTGTATGCCTCCAGCATCTTGCCCTTCAGACACCCTTCGATTTGTGTTCTACTTGACCAGATCTCCATTTTCAGAGTCCCTCTGTCAGATAGTCAGGGGAGACTCTGGCTTTATTGCCCATAACAAATAAAAGTTATCTCTACTCTTTAAATCTTATCTTCGACTCCAAGACACTCTGAGTTCAGCAGCACTCTGATGACAGGAAGCTATAGCACCAGCCACTAGATGAAACAATGAGATTGGAGCCATTTGTTTAAAGGATTTAGGACACCTTTGTAACCATAGCAAACCACTATTAATACTTCATTGTCTTCCTTTACAAGGACAGATAAGTCAAATGATAATTTTAAAGTGTTTTATGAGAAGATAATACCAGAGAATCATTGTACAAGAGTTACTTGGAGGTGAGAAATCAGAGCACCCCAGTCTGTAAATAACATCAAAGGTTTGTTTTTTATTTTTTGAAGTAATTAATTAAAAACAAGCAAAAAATTTATTTAAAATGCAAATTTTTGCCTCACTGAAATTGAAACAGCTTTAGAATATTTTAAAATCTCTCAATGGATTAGAATGCAGGTTAAGCAGCATGTTAAATATGATTATATATATAAAATAAAATAATTTTGCAAAGAAGGCTACTCCCATCTTTATGTGGTATAAGCAGTTTCTAATCCTATAAAAGAAATGTCATAAAGAAAGTGATTCCTAAAGAAAAGAAATTAACTGGATATAATGTGAAACATCCTCTATAATTCTCAACAGCTTGAAATATGAAGAAGTTACAATTTAATATCTTCTTGAAAATTACCAGCTTTGACTACAAGTTGGAAATCAAATGTCTCTGTATGATAAGGTGGATGTCTTTGTTTGCTGTCTGCTAGGTTTGAGGATTATCATTTCACTTGGGCCGTCTGATTTAATTCTCATAGTAGTTTATCAGTGGGGAAAAGTTATTATTGTCAACTCTGTTACACAGATTAGGTAAATCAAGATTTGCTATAATACATATGGTTTGAAGCCAGAGATTCTGAGCCTGGAATACTAATTCATCTTATTGAGAAAAAAAAGGTGCAGTTTTCACTGATCAAAATAAATGTACAAATTTAAAGCCTACAGATGTGATGAACACGAGTAAGCTTTATGGTGCTTTAAATGCACTTTCCATGAAAAACATTGCAAATAATGAAATACAAATAAAACGACACAATTAATATACTGTTTGGGAAGCCCACTAGAGATGATCACCCGGACATAGATTATAGTCAGTCGAAAGTTTTATTCCAGCTGTGTGGGACCACACTCAGAAATTCAAAACCCAAGTGGAACACTTGGTGTTTAGGATAAGGATTTATGAAGGCACAAATACACACCCTGGTATCTTGGCAGCTACAAGAGGTGGGAGGAGCGTTTCACATAAACTCTTTAACAGGAGTTAAAATAAGCAGTTATCTGTGGCGGAGAAGTCTGCACAAACAGGAGGTGTAGCTGGTTGAAGATAAGCTGGCTGGGGCTTCTTGACTTCAGGTTCCTAGAATGGAGCTGAGTAATCTTCCACAGGGCTTTCCTTCAAGAAGATTGTGTTCCAGTGAAACCTAATACAACCTCAGCAGAAATATGAGAGGAGCCTGTGCACCATCTTTCCCTGTCACTCTACGATCCAAATAATATTGCCAGTGTAAGAACGCTGGGAACACTAGATAACAATGGTTTAGAATGGATGAAGAAAATATAAAACTCAATACTTTTTCCTTAAAGTGCCGCTAAGAGGAAATTATGTATTTGTGTCTCTTCATGACTTGTGGAAGGTCTTATATCTTTTTCCTCTGGACTGTGGAATCACAGACATGCTAAAGCAAAACTTGTGTTCATATGCTGTGTACAATAGTCACAGGTTGTATTAAACAATAATTATTATTTAGCAAAAGTTCCTGGGAATAACCCACTATTATAATACCAAGTATTTAGAATTTATATACAAGATATAATCCAACCATCACGTATTTACATCTATTCATTGTAAAGCAGATATTTCTCTGCAATCAAGAAGTCAAAGAAGCTGTGATTTTTCTCTACAGGACATATAAAAGATCAAGCCAGTCAGCCTTGCATCATGGAGTTAGGAAAAGACATCATGTTCCCATACCCTTTTGAGGAATTCTGGACAGGTAATTTCTAGGGGAAAATTATTTTTTAAGGGTGTGACTCTGGAGAATTGACCATGCTCAGTGGATGTCCAAAAGAAACTAGATAGATACCACAAATTTGAGTCAATATATATAAGAAAATAAAACAATCTGTTACTATTTTCTCAAATTCAATGCAAACTACTTGTGATCTTAAATGGTAGAAATATATTTGTAAAATATCTACTGAATTCATCCTTTTGATTTAGTGTTAGAATAAAGATTATCAAACAAAATCAAAACTTTAACATCAGCCTCTAATAAAGAACAGAAAAGTCAGATGTTGACTCCCTGAAGTAATTCTCTGTGTTACACCATGATGCACAAGGTTCTCAAGTATAGAATTAGACCAGGAACGGAATGAGAAATGAATTCATTCATGGATCTCATTCATTCTCACAGTGAAATTTTCAACTGCATTAATTATTCCTTAATACCTTTATTTAACTAAGTCTATGGTAAAACTACATATACACAGCCATTCATTCATTTTAGAGCAAGCATTGTGCATGTCATATTATATATATATATATTTCTGTTATATATGTAACTATTTTCTTCACGCTACCCTAATATAGAGATAATGTTTTATTTCTGAGTTAAAACTGCCTCAACTTTAATAAACAAAGAAATAATCTATTACGTTTAAAATATAGTGGGACCTGCATTGGTGAACTCTTCGATATTGTATACAGACTGCAACCACATGGTGTTGAAATGTTATCTTCTACTAAAAGTAACCAGGAAAGCAATGTACATAATTCGATTTCACAATTTCAATGATGACATGAAGTGTTTCCTTGCTACTGTTAATGTTCGCATTAATATAAAAATTAAATCATTCTTAAGTTTTATGATACCCTTTATAAACCTAAATGTGGCTGTAGGAGATAAAATTATTAAATATTTTTAAGTTCCTTGTTCCACACCCAAGTAGTCCTATTTAGAATTTTTTGGCGAACCTCAAAAAAAAGAAAAGGCAGAGAAAACTATTGTAATAGTATTTGACCGGTAGGAAGTCCCTGTCATCTTTCAAACAAAATATATCTAAGAATTTATGCAAATTTTCTAATTGAAATAAGTGAAATTTTACCTTTTAAAAAGGCAAAATACTGAAACAAGAACTATGTACATAGAAAGCATACATTCAGCGGATGGTGGTGGTGCCTGCCTTTAATCCCAGCACTTGGGAGGCAGAAGCAGGCAGATCATTTTGAAATCAAGGTCAGTCTGGTCTACAGTGTGAGTTCCAGATCAGGCACCAAAACAGAATACACAGAATTTCTGTCTCTACAAACCAGAGAGAGGGAAAGAGAGTGAGGTAGAGAGAAGAAAAACAAACTAAAAAGGAAACACATTCTCCCACTAACTCTAGTCACAGCTTTATCCTCTAAAGTATTTTATTTTATCTTATTGCTGAAAACAGATCTCAACTAAATTGAAACACAAAATATCATAAACAAGAAGCCTTAGATGTTTATCAGCCTTCAAGTAAGGGGCTGAGGTTTAGAAATGTTTTGTGGCACAATAAATATGATCAGAGCAAACAGACCCAACCCAAGCATGTCTGTTTCTACCTTTCCCTTCTTTTCCTTTGACTTGACTATATAGGATATGGCATCAGCCCAAGCCTAAAACAGCTTTGGTTTCACACCCAGGTGCTGAAAAAAGGTTTAATTGTATATGAAGGTGTTAGAAGATATTCTGGCAATTTATAATTATCTGTCATTATAGAAATGAATGCATGAAAACATTTCAGAAAGCTCTAACTACTGACAGGATCTCAGGAAGACAATTTTATTTCTTAGGACAGTGAACAGTGCTTCTATGGAGAGAGGAAAAATGAAGGCAATCGACCAAAATAATACTGCAATAATAGCACTAATATCTTTTTGCACCTCATACTCAAATTATTGTCTGCTTTCAAAGCATATGAGACTCCTTTTTAGATGTTTCACTTAAGCAACAAGTAGAAAGTATTCCTGAGATGTTTATGAAACCATTATTTTCCTTCCCAATAATATGCCTTCCCAATAATTTGACTGGCAGTTCGTGCAGAACCACACAAAAGGCAATTAATTTATCCAGCCACACTCTGCGCAGAGGTAATTTGTCTGACATGTAGCATTTGATTTTCAATAGTTTCTTATCTGCCAGGGGACTGTACCAAATTCATCCCTTAGAATTTGGATGGTGTGATATGCTGCTGTGATCCCCAAGATGAAAAGAAGCCATTCGTTCAGGACTTTGGTGGATTAGTAAATAAAGAGCAGGTATCTAAACTACATTGTTTAGAAAACACACTGAAATACGGTATTTTACAAAAGGTATAATTTATAACAGGAAATTTTTAAGCTTGGCACAGTACATGAAAATTGATAAATAGATCATAGAAATATCTTGTTAACTGACCAGATATGCCATTGTCACACAAATTCCCTGTGCCTACCAAGCTCAAGCAGTCTGCATTTTTTATGTGAGGTGTAGTTCAACGAAAGCACATTGAAAAATTACATCTGTGTATGCATGGCTGGCATGCTAGTGGAAGAGAATGCATTGTCACAGTCATATGTAGAGATCAAATGACAACATGAAGTGTTGCTCCTCACTTTCAAACTTGGTTGAGAAATACAAGGGTAGCTGGCCAGGTTCTCTCAGTACACATACCCACCACCATCTCACTGGAGAGGAACTGGGATTACAGAATCCTGCCACTGCATTCTGTTTTGTGTTTGTTCTGTTAATCTGAACTCAGGGCCTAACACTTGCATAGCAAGTGCTTTCCACACTGATTCAGATCCACTTCAAATAGGAACTTCTTTATAATGTGTCCCTAAATTTTAATATAAAAGAATAGTAAAGTACCTCATTCTTATTGGTGTTCAAGTAAATTAAGCTCTAACATGTATGTGATTATTATCTTAATTATGCACAATAATAGAAAGATCATCTGCAAGTCATACCACAAGCATACAATAATTTGTCTGTTAGGCCCTTTTAAATTGACACTTTGTCAGTGAATACAATGAGGAAAAGGTATATATATATATATATATATATATATATATATATATATATATATATATATATGTTCTTTTATTAGCTTTATTTCTTTACTATATCTAATTGACTCAATAAAGTTTTTAGATTTGAAATTCTACTTTTTCTCTGGATTATACTTGTTTGTTTTTTCCTTTGGAATCTATCTGTGTGAAGTCTATAATGTATGAAACCAGCAATTACTCATCTAGAAGGAATTTTCAACATTTATTGACCAGTGTTTCTTAATAATTCTTTGACTTTGAATTTTCTGGGACATAAATGTAGCATAAGTTCATACTGCTCATATTTGATGATAACCTTCTCAGTTTTTAGCAGAGACATTTTCCTGTGTACAGACCAGAGTAAGGTAATAAAAACTCTAGTTTTTTTTTTGTGTGTGTGCTAGTAATTTTTATCTTGTGTAGGAGTCTCATATGTGAATGCATGCCGATGATACATAAATAAAGACAGTGTAATCTGGTCAATGAATTATTCGAGAATACTACCTTTGAAAAACTCTGAAATTTCTCTCGGAATTAATTTGTCATCTACACAAATAAGTAGAATTGAAATTGATTGCTATCAAATATATACGGCAGGACACACCTGAGCTTCACCACCACTTTAACCTGTTTTCCTTAGTAAATAGTCAGTGATTGCTCCTCAGACTTATACAGACACTTTGACTGATAAATATCATTTGGTTATTAAAAATCAATAATGAGCACAAAAACCTGTTGTGAAAATATATCATTTTTCTGAGCAATTAGGGATTACATGGATAAGGATACTAAAATTAGAACTGAGAGAAAAATTTAAAAAAATTAGATGCAGTTAGTTTTCAGTAGCCAGTACACTCAGAGAACCAACCACTGAAGACTCTCGGAATGTTTATGAGTCAATCTGTGTTTTGTGAATGTTGCAAGAAAATGTTGACTCTGAACTGAGATTAGAGGTAGTAAATAAAAGTAAGTATTTTAAAGGCTGAAGGCAAAGTGATACTAGGTAGACAACGGGTTAAACTTATGTCGATATAGAGCCAGTACAAATATGTGATACAGATGACAGGCAGGTCAAAATGATATGGGGCCACTGTGATGGAGGCTAATAGGAAAGGACAAGAAGATTTATCTGAAAGTGTTGGAGCAAATGCTTTAGCCTGGTTCTTTCCTCCTGTGTTTATCACCAGCATGACTGTGCTACTTTATTTACACCACTGCTTGAAGCCGATATTCCCTTTCTACTCTCAGCGTCAACACATGTCCTACTCAAACTGGGTAACTACAATCTCCTCTCTCCCGGACTTCCTAGTGTGAGCAGATGCTGTGATATCTCAAATTGTTATTTGTTACAAAAAGAAGTATACAGCTTATGAAATGTGCTCCAGTAAGGGAAAATAAGTCTAGGTCATTTTCTAAAGCAACAGCTACATGAAGAATCAGCAATTATTAGTTACCTTTGTGTGGCTATGACCACATTACCCTAAAGGAACATTTTAATGGAGATAAGATTGATTTCCACTCATAGTTTTAGAGTGTTTCTGTTATTCTCGGCAGAGAAGACATGATGGATCAGCTCTAGTCACGGCTGTGAAAGGATGGGGTCAAGGTAGCTCACATTAAGGACCATGATGCAGACACAAGGCTGGATCCAGACACAGAAATTCCACTCCTCATGACCTACTTCTACAAAGTAATTTCCTCTTTCTGAAGGTTCCATAATCTCAAAATAGCACCAACAGCTGAAGAGGAAGTGCTCAAAATGTGGGTTTGTAAAAGACACAACATATCGAAGTTAGAACCGTAAGCCTAAAGAAGAGAATACTTCAGATAACCAAATCTCCTATCTAAATACTTGGTAGGTCGATAATGGATAATGGAAGCGAGGTCTGCTTACTGCCTGTAGTGAGTCAAAATGGAAATAATGTTCAGCAAACTATTTTGATATGTTTTCCTTTTCATACAGACTATTAAGAATAATAAAATTGTTCCCATTAAGAAGGTCACATTAAGGCCACCAGAATGGCTCAGAGGTTAACGATCTTAGCTATTTTTCTATTCTTGTTTTCATCTTTCCCTATCTAATTACAACCAACAGAACTGAAGAACGTACATTTTTACGCAGATTATCCCCACTGTTTTTAGGAGTAAAAGCTTTACTCCATCAGAAGAAAGTCCCAATGCCAGGACTATAATTGAACTGGCAGTTTGTCCTTGGAAATTTTCAGTCTCCAGTAATTTTTTTTCAGGTTACAATTCACAGGCTGCATTTCTCTTTTAGAATTTCGCAACTAATATAATTTACAGTGCTGCTCATCTAAATATGAGTTCCATAATAACTAAATGCTTGTTGGAAAAAAAAACACATTCTAGTTCCTTGCTATAATAGTCATACATTGAGTTTTTCTCCTCAGGCATAGGGGGGAAAAGTTAACAACCTTGACAAAAAGAATCAATTGAAAGACCATTTAAAGCGACTTAACTCTTCTTAATGTTCAGTTTAAATATTAACACAGGAAAAAATCATTTCCCTAAACCAGTAGTTAAATTAGAATAAATTGAGAATTTTGGTCAACCTATTAGGAAAAAAAGTTTCTGTAATTGGTAATAATGTTTTTCTTAAAAACAAAACAAAACAAAAAAAACTTTCTTTTTCCAAAATGAATAATGCTCCTGCATAGTAACCTAGAAAATAACCTGAATATAGTTTCTCTATCTATCTATCTATCTATCTATCTATCTATCTATCTATCTATCTATCTATCTATCTATCATCTATCATCTATCTATTTTTCATCTATCTATCATCTATCAATCAATCTATCTATCTATCTATCTATCACCTATCTATCTATCTATCTATCTATCATCTATCTATCTATCTATCTATCTATCTATCTATCTATCTCTATCTCTCCTTCCCCCTCCCTCCCTCTCCAGTCTGACTCCTTTTCAGTACTACTCTGTCTTTTATTGGAAGCTGGTCATGCACACAAGGTATATAAGAGATGAACCCCAGAGACTGAGCAGTGAGTGAAGCTCCTCTGTGACTCTAGGATGGTTTCTGTGGCCTGGTATGGGGCCACCTAGGGACAATGACAATGAGCTCCCCTGGGTCCATTGAGCAGCACTGCCTAGAGACTGCTCTAGTAGCCAATGAAAAGGGAAATAGAAAGCATTAGGCACTTGACTGAATAAAAGTACCACTGGTTTGCTCTTAAGGCAGAGTGAAAAGCCTGAAACTCTTGGCCTTTCAAATAATTTTATTCAAAGTCTTTTCTCAGAGGACATTTAATAATCAGGATAACAAAACTTCTAATATTTTATTGAACTGCTTAAAGGAAGGGAATGGCAGTATATCAATGATTAGTAACCTAAATTTATTAGTGTTTGTCTGGTGATCTGGGGTTTCATGTGGCATCAAAAACTGTGGGAAATTCATTTTTTATTTTGATGTAATGAAAATGACTATTGTTAAAAATCTAAGAAATTAGCTAATCTATTCTCTTTTGGCTAAATTATATGTTCACTACAAATTATATAAAAGTAATTTGACAAATAAAATACTATGTTGTGATAAAAGATAAAGTCATGACTTTATATCTGTATTCTGACTCTAAGAGTATATTAAAATCATAAAAATTAATAATACCTCAATCTCATTGAGTACTTTTGGTATTTTAAATGATTAGAGTTGATACTGAAAATTTATTATATAATTTTATGAGCTTGTTATATCATTCTTAATTTATGCAATTTAATATGATAAAGAATGGTTAAGGTAACTCTCCTGCATTTCTTAAAGGATATGCAGAAGTTGGGAATTCAAACCAGGTACTCTGACCTCCTAGTCTTAGTTCTCCCTGAGAGCTCAGTTTGTAGTTTGTTTGTCTGGAACCTCCAGCTCTGCTCCACTTCTTCCTCTCCAAACCCATCCTTTCAGAAAACCTGCCCAAAGTCCAGACTCCTCCCCCAAATTGCTAGCTGTTCAATATCATACCTACAGGGTGTTTAAGCCCCTGCCTTCAGACCAACCATGTGATTTCTTGCCTGCCCCTTCTCCCACCTCACCTACGGGGGCTGAATGATCACCAGTGTCTGCTTTGCCCAATAAACCTGGTGTTTTACTTTTAATTTGGCTTGATCTGGCTTACTACATTGGTGGGTAAACCTAGTATTGGGGTATGACTTATTTTGTATAGAGAACTTTACTTGGGGTTGACAGTGTTATTGATATATCATTCATATTTTCCAGGTGAGGACACAAAGAGAGATGGCAAATCATCTCCTTTATCCAGAAAAGCTGAGATCCCAATAGTACCTTTGCATGCTGAATTACACAGGCATCCATTTTCCTGGGAGTAAAACTAGAGATACTAGAATCATGCTTTAGAAAATCATGTAGCAAGTTTAGTGCAGAAAGAGCTGAGTCAAAGGTTTATTGAGGATGTGGGACCAACTGTGTAAATGAATAGACTGCATGTGTTTCATTAGGGAATAATGCCAGAACTACTCACCGTGTCTGCTAAGTCCTGAAATGTAAAATAGCTAAAATTTGAAATTATCCTTTGAATGACTAGCAGCAATGACCTGGAAGGTGTCTATCAATGCTATCAAAATAACAGAGGAATTACTATTTACGATTAAAACTGCTATTGACATATTCAGTACTGATGTACTTGGCCTGCTACTTTCTAAAGAGTCAGTTCTATGTATAGCAAAGATGTTAACAAGAAAATCAGTATTCTTGGCATTTTGTGAAAGCGGCCTGTCCTGTCTTGTTTATTGCCAATTAAACATAAGTCAGAGATATTTGGGAAGAGGGCCTTAAGTTAAGAAAATACCTCCATAAGATTGCAAGTCTGTAGTGCATTTTCCTAAGGAAGTAATTCATGGGAAGGCATGCCTCAATGCTGGTTTTTAGTGCTGTAATCAAACAAGCTGAGCAAACCATGGGGAATGGTGAGTAGCAATATTCCTCCCTGACCTCTGCATCAGCTCCTACCTTCAGATTCTAGCCCAGACTGAGTTCCTGTCATGGCTTCCTTCAGTGCTGGACTGTAATATGGAACTGTAAGCTAAAATAAACCTTTTCCTCCCACAAGTAGCTATGGTCATGGTGTTTTATTACAGTGAGTGGAAACCTAAAAGATACAGCCCGAAATGACTATGACAGCAAGGAATTCATTCTGAGTTTAATTCCCAGGACAAGAGGAGAACTAACTGTCTCAAGTTGTTCTTTTACCGCCACACACACACAGTGAGGTAATATATATACACATATAGGAAATATATAAATATTTTTTCTACTGGCCCATCTCTCCTTACCCTACAAGACCTCTTTTTGCCAAAGCAGGTGAGCATTTTCTTTTCCACTGTGACAAACACAATATTTTCTTTTACTGACATTGGTGAATTTATATAAAAATAAATAGTTTAGGTTAAATTAACACTTTTAAAAATATATTTCGATGGTACCTATCATTTTTCCCACAGTCAGGAATCTATGGATGGAAGAGTATAAAGGGATGGGACCTGTGAGAGCTATTGAGTGAATACAGGACCAGCTCAAAAATAATACAGAAAAAGTAAATTTCCTCTTTGAAATATTATAGATATTTAAGAAGGTACTCACCAAAAAATCAGACTTTTAACACCCAAGTAATATATCTTCTATCTAAGTAGTTGCTAATGGTATAAAACTTAAAAACAAATAGAAAGAAATGGTAACTATTTCTTGTAATGTGAGGGAGCTGCTTGTTGGGGTTCCTGCCCTGCCCGGTACCCCACAACCAGCAAGCCCCCAAAGAAAAATCACATTAGATATAAACTGATTGGCCCATTGGCTCAGGCTTCTTATTAGCTCTTGTAGCTTATATTAACCCATTATTCTTCTCTATGTTAGCCAAATGGCTTGGTACCTTTCAGCCGGGCAGGTTATATCTTGCTTCTCATTGGTCTGGGCTGGAATGTGAGGAATGGGCTTCCTCCTTCCTAGGATTCTCCTGTTCTCATTGCCCTGCCTCTACTTCCTGCCTGGTTGACCCACCTATACTTCTTGCCTGTCCAATCAACATTTATTCAAAATATGATTGACAGAATACAGACAATTCTTCCACACCAATTTCTTCCACATAGTCCTCAAGTTTTAAATCAGATAAAACAAATCTGAAGAATTTTTGCATTTCTGTTAAAAAAAATATGTTCAAAAACTATTGTCTTGAGTTTTGACTGTCTTTTGTAAATCCTGACTCTCCTGGTCTATATATATTTCTAATGATTTCACTGAGGCACCTAGCCTCTGGTCCTCATTCTGCACATGTAATTCCAAGGTCCAAAGTTTTTCCTTTAAAGATAACACCTCATCCTTGGATATTATTTGAAAAGTATGTAGATTACCATTCTGGAGAGATACTTTATCTGCTAGCCTATCATGACTTTTTAACAAATTTTGATTGTCCAATTCAACAGTTTGAATTCTTTTAGATAATTTCTCAGTATCTTTTGACATGGATTTAATTTTGTCTGTCAAATTAATGTACCCTTTTCAATAGTATTAATTATTTCGGATAACTTTTGATTTTTAGTGGTATTAATCCTGTCAGATAGCTTTTCATTATTAGTCTGTTAAGACTGTATCATTTCTAAAAGTGCCTCATTCTTGGCTCTGTTATCAAACCATTTTCTTAAGGATATAATCTGATAAAAAAACTGAGTCCCAATATCCAATAAATGGATATATCAGCATAAACATACAAGCCTTGCAGAATACAATCCATAGTATTAGCAAAAACGTTTCTAAAAGTTTCAGTGGCAATGTTGTCTGCAATTATATAGCTTTCAAGTTTATTAATTTATTAATTACCTGTAATGAAATCCAGTAAATTGTTTTAGGTGTAATAATCTTTATTGTCCAGCAGTGTCACAGTTGCTGAGTTGCGACTGGAGTTGCAACATGGCGCCATGAACAGTCCTAAGCAGCTTTGGTTCCCCTGCCTTGGTGCTGGTTAAGTACTGAGAAATATGCTTTGCTTGACAAATTAAATGCATTTAAATCAATTCTGTACACGGAGCAAAAAAGCCCAGAACTCAGGAGCCAGGAGTATAAACCAGAAGTTGCACAAGTTGCCATACATCTGGGAACGTGCAAGCTGAACAGGAAGGGGTGGGAGACTTTCTGTGTTGTGCACCAATTAGGCCTTTAAGCTGATCCACCACTGGGTAGGTGTGGAGTCTAGATCCATGTGGGTGCCAGATCAAGGATGGACACTTAAAAGAAAGCCCACACTAGCTCAGAATTGAGTATAATAGAGGGTTATTTATTTAGGGGCATTATATAGACATTTGCACGAATGGGGAACGGGAATTTAATCACACCAGAAGAGAGGCCAATGCTCGCTTTACACGGGCATATATAGTACAAGAGACCACACCCAAGTGGGTGGGTAACTTAAAGGCTACTGGTGGTAAGAATTCCTACAGCATGTTCGTATTATTTTCTTATGCCACTCTGGATCACCAGCCCTGGAATGTTACTGCCCACATTGAGCTGTGCCTCCTAGTTGAGCTATCAATCAATGTCCCACAGGCTTACTTACAGGCCAATCTGGTGAGGGCATTTATTTTAGTTTATGTTCATGATTCTTAAATGATTTTACCTGTGTCAAGTTGCTATAAAACTCACCAGCACAGTAATGAAGCACATTGTTTTATAAAATAAATAAATTCTAATAAAAATGAATTCATCTGAAACTTAACTTCCTTCCCTTCCAAAGGCTAAAAGATAGATGAAATCTTTCTAATGAAATTTACTACCATACACTGATTATTGTCGCCTTGACTTTTCAGCTATTGCTCAGTTTCTGAGATGGGTCAGGTAGGTAGGCATACATATGCTAGCACTAGGAGGTGGAGTTAAGGTTTAATATTCAGGAATGTGTTTCTGAACCTCAGATTGTTATCAGAACTAAGATCTACAAGGAAGTGGGAACTTCCTGTTATTGTGAAGAAGTTGGATCTCAGGTGAGATCTTGATGTTTCTCTTACCTTATCTAGATTCAAGTATAGAACTCTGAAATTCTGTAATTGAGCCTGGCTTGTTAATTTCATTTAACCACTCTTGCTAATGAGAGGTTTCCACAGCTTATATAATCTACTCTATACAGGTTCATCAAAAGTCATGAGGGAGTAACCCAAGAGACAGCCTGTACAAGCCAGCTCCATTACATTCTTCTTTCTTTAACAGCTTTATGGGAAGCCTAGAATAAAAACCATGCAATGGAATATAATTAAGTTCCTTTGTCCTCGGGTGACAGAATAAGCTTGTATTTCTTTGGATTAAGTACGCTAATAGTATCTACCTTGGCCATAAGTTGATTTACTTTTGCAACTCATATGGACATTGAGGGGAAAGAAGATAAGAGCACAACACTCATTAGTAAAATGAGCATTTATTTAATGTATGTAGCAATAGTAGAAAAGATTTGGGAAAGGTATTTTCTGTCTTTTCTACCTTAGCAGCTCATTATGACATATTTCTTTTTAGTATATATTTTAACCTCCATTCATTTCAACTCAACAAATAAGTTAAAAATACAGTGTGCAAAAAGCTAAACGTGAAAGATAATGCTAAAAGTACTGCTAATAAGGAGTTCTAAGGACAGTAATGCACAAATAATCGCACTTCTTTGTGCCATTGGAATTTAAAGAGAGTAGAAAAGCAATACAATTTAAAGACAAGATCCACTAAATTAACTGCCTAAAGGATCAATGGCTAAACTCCTAAGTTCTCAAATGAATGCTGATGACACGCACTCCAGGTAAATGTATTTTCTGTAGCCCCAGACTTCTATTTACCACGAATCCAGAAAGCTTTTCTCATAAAAACTGAATATGCTTCAGCACTTAAATTGCAGACTGTCTGAAGAACGGTATTTCTGAAGCTCTGCTTCTGTCTGAAAGTTCATCGTTTATTAATTTCTCACCAAAGTACAATCTACCTGTCTTCCTTATTGCAGGGACCCAAGGCTAAACACTGCCTGCTATCCTGGTGAATTAATATGCATTTCCTCTGAGATGGAGAGTGAATGAACAAAGTACTTTAGTTTTAGACAGCTCAATAGGCATGGAAAATGCTAGTAGCAGTAGAGGCATGATTAAACTTTAGAAATGCAGGGGTAACATAATTTTATGGTATGATTTTAGTTAACCTGCATTAATTCATTTTTCCAAAATGAGCTTTACATTAATTTTGCTACAAAATATTAATTTAAAGAAAAAAATCAAGTAAAGTGGTCATAACTTTACCTAGTGTTCTGGCTGTAAAAGTAAATTCATTTTTTCTTCCCTCTTTTTGAAATTATAATATAACCATTAAAGTTTGCCTTTTCTTTTCCTCCTTCAAAAACCCTTCCATATATCTTTTCCACTTCTTTATGGCCTCTATTCACTAATTATTATGGCATGCATGTATATTTGCACATATATACAGATATGTATGTATGTGTATGCATATGTATTCCTAAATATGACCTTTTATTCTGTATCATTTTATAAACAAAAATGCTACCTCTTGGTATGTTTTCAAAACTATGCATTGACAACCAATTGGTGTGCTTATCCCTGGGAAAGGTCGCCTCTCCCATTCCAAGCTTTCCTCGGTTGCCTATAGTTTCTGGTGTAGGGTTGTTGCCTCCTGGGATTTCCCTTGTCCATCTTAGCATGGCCATTGATGTCATCCTTTCTCAGCTCATGTTTAGGCAGTCATGTTGGTAAATTTTTATGGGTGCAATTTTTTATATTACTATGAGAGACAATTTCACAGAAAACTTCCTTATCCTTATATTCTTCAAATCTTTTCTCCCTCTCTTCCACAATGCTCCCTGAATTTGAGGTATGGGAATGTTTTATAGATATGTTCATTGGAACTGGGATCCAAAACTCTGCACTTGATTGGATGTGTTTTCTGCAATGGTCTCTGTCTGAATAAAGAGAAGTTTGATTGATGAGTGGTGAGCACTGCACTTATACCTGAAGGGAAAGAATGTTTTTCACTATACATCAGACAAGGAATTAATATCCAGAATGCACAAAGAACTCGAAAAACGAAGAGTCAAAACGTAAATAAGCCATTTAAAAAATGAGCCTGGAACCTAAATATAGAGTCTTAAAAGAAGAAAAATAATGGCCAAGAAATACCTTAAAATATTCATAATCCCTAGCAATCAAGTAAGAACAAATAAAAACATCTTTGAGGATTTCACCTTATTCCTACCATAATGGAAAGAAAATTAACAAAATAGCCAACAACAACAACAAAAAATTTCTGGAGAAAGTGTGGGGGAAAGTGAACCACTTCCTTCTTGCAAACTGGTGTGCTATGAAATTCAGTATGGAGAGTTCTCAAAAAGGTAAAAATAAATCTACTACATGACCTGGTTATGTCACTCCTTATATGTCACTCCTTAGCAAATGCCCACAGGACTCAACATCCTATTCCACAGAAACTTGCTCAACCATGTTTATTGCTGCTCTGTTCACAAAAGCTAGGAAACAAAAACAGTTCTTCATTTGATAAATGTATAATGAGAATGTGGTAAATATTTATTATAGATAGAACAATATTTAGCTATAAAAAATGAATCAGCCGGGCCGTGGTGGTGCACGCCTTTAATCCCAGCACTCGGGAGACAGAGGCAGGCGGATCTCTGTGAGTTCGAGACCAGCCTGGTCTACAAGAGCTAGTTCCAGGACAGGCTCCAAAGCCACAGAGAAACCCTGTCTCGAAAAACCAAAAAAAAAAAAAAATGAATCATAAGCCGGGCGGTGGTGGCGCACACCTTTAATCCCAGCACTCAGGAGGCAGAGGCAGGTGGATCTCTGTGAGTTCGAGGCCAGCCTGGTCTACAAGAGCTAGTTGCAGGACAGGCTCTAGAAACTACAGGGAAACCCTGTGTCAAAAAACCAAAAAAAAAAAATGAATCATGTACTTTGTTGGTAAATTGATAGAACTAGAAAAGATCATGAGTGAGGTAACCCAGGTCAGTAAGACAGATCCTACATGTTCTCTTATTGGAGAATCAACACTCAATTTCAAATAATCACAATATATTAATTAATATTGTGATAGGAACAGGATAATGATTGGAATGTGGCTGATATTAATGGGAAGGATGGTACAGGTAAAAGTCATCTTATTGTAAGGTAAGGATGATAAGGAAAAAGCCATGGTAATGGTTTCTTACTGCCCCATAGTAACTTTATAAACAACTCAAAAAGTATACATGGAGTTCTTTTCTGATTACTTTATACTGTTTGACCTTACATAAGTGTCAAATATTAATTAGGAGATTCACAACATGTAAATACAAATCTAACTAAGAGGAGCCATGATACAAAGGATAAAATAGCAGTTGCACTAAAGGGAAAAGTGTTAATAGGATACGGGACTTAGAAAGATGTGACTTAGTGAGCCTCTATGACATGCATGTCTTTTATGTTTGCCAAGAGGCATGTTAATACAGCAGTTAATAAGCCTTATAATGTATTATTGACTACCCAGAGTATGTATAATCCCAAGATAAGAGTGCCCTGATACTATCATCTCAGACTGAACATCTCAAACATATTAAAAATGAAAAGAAACAGCAACTTGGCTCCAAACAAGACACTTATTTATAGTTACATGGTGCCCTACATGTCTCCCTTCCATTCAAAATTGGAGGTATAAAAGTGAAGACTTTCTATTGTTTGAAAGAGTAAATATCTCAATGGACATAACATTGTGAAGAACTTAGTCCATAGCCCCTGCCCTCTGAAGCTTGTGGAGAAAGATCCAGGTAAATTTATCTTTTCTAAAACATCATCATTGTCCTGGGAGCTCTTGAGTTCATGTCACCAATAGCTTGACGGGCAGCCTCAGTAGGCGTGCACAGTGCCATTTCAGCTGCTGGCATATGTCTTCCCTCTTCAGCAGCTTACAAATCTGAACTTCCTCATAAACACATGAAGTCAACAGTAGTAGCTGTCACCTAAGCTGTAAAATGGTGTGTATTTGAGAACCCATCATACAGACCCATTTTTTGTCCAGCGACACGGAGTGGTGATGAATGTGTCGGTAGTGACATTTGAGATGACGGGGGATGAAATCCCCAAGTCAGACACTGTAGTCCTCAATGTCTCAAGAATGGCATTGTTGTCAGTTAGCCTGGATATGAGCAAACACAGGAAGCATGGATGTCCCATGAGGCAATTTATTATCACAGACCATAAAAATTACTTGGGGCAAAATCAATTGAGAATTTCAGGCACCAGGAAAAATAATGATAAGGTATTAGGAGAAATTTTATTTACTTTAACTTTGAAAACATCTTACAGTCTAATGAGGAAAAGTATATTATATTCTAAAGCATTCTATAAAGTTGTAGTTCAGAAACCATGCCAAAATAGTATTTTAAAATAATTTAGAACATTTGCAGAACTCCAGAGCACAATATATAGAAATAAGGTTTAATAGGGCAACAAAGAAACACTTCATGATAAAGAAAACAACTTGATTCATTAAAAACATATTGTTTCAAAACAGAAAAGTTCTACAAAGCAGTATTTACATAACAAAATAAAAATTTATCATTTTATTCTACTCAACAATTTCTGAAATGATAGATGGAAAATGAAACCTATCAAACTGGTATTATGGGATGTATTGAATTTCTGACAGAATCCTACCATTATTAATTTTGTTCCATAATAAGTAAAGCTAACAAAAGCTAAAATTTATTGAATTGAACACTGTTGTGGGATTTATGTGTCCAGATATAGATTAATTTTTAAAATAAGCAACCAGGTGAAACTTTTATTGCCCTCTTTTTACAACTAAGCTAAAGCAGAGGACTTCTATATGTTGATAAATACTATGGATACCTCATGGTGCCTGGAGAGAAGCTATGTCTCTTTCATGGACAGATATAAGACTTCAATGTCTGAGTGCATGCATTTGGTTTTATTGCCTATAATATGCTCAGTTATCCTTTCCAATACATTATGAAATCCCTTCTTAAGTGCTGCTGTGGCCTCAATCATAATATCTGTCAGTTTGTGGTTTCCTTAAAATTTTGCAAACAGTAATAAAATGAACAATGTCTTTGCAAAAGCAAAATGTTTGTATCTAGGACATACGTTGTATTTAATTTAACTAATTAAGAAATCGTTCAACTAATCTTTAACCTAGCATTTGTGTGTCATATTTCTAAAAGGATTATTAAGGGAAATTAGCTGAACTACACAAAGTCTGGGAGTTTTCTTTATTTCTAACATATTTGAAAATAAATATAAAATCATAGAGATCTGATTTGTTAATGATACACACCCTTGCTCAAATTAATCTAGTACTGATTTATTATTATTGCTTTGAAGACTAGGTATAACTTAACTTGCTACTAAATCAAAAACAGTACTCACAGTGGTTACAAAATAGATGGCTTCAAATTATATAAAAGTTCTTTACAGAATGAATGAATGAACAAATAAGTAAAAGAATGAATGAGCATAAAATTTATACAATGTACAAAAAAAGCATATTCCCTCTTCAGGATTTACACCAGCTTTGGCATTAGAGAATTTCCACAGATACCATAATCATTGTCACATTGACAAGAATATTAGGGGTATTAGAACAAGCACTGTGAAACAGTTTCCTAAATGTATAATTCCTGTATTCAGAGATCTACCACTTTGGTTAGCATATATTCTCCAAATTTTATAGAATTTCAAATATTTGACATTAGTATATTATAAAACCCACACAGGACAAACATTGAAATTACGATAAATAGAGGGGGACACACACATAAGAAAGAGATTTATACAGAGCTTTCTAACAGTATATGAAAATAAAAGAACCCTTAAGCTACAATAAAATATCAATCTCTTCCTCTAGAGCAAAGCAGAATTTAAAAACTAAGATCAAGAATTACTTAAACAATGCCGGATTAAAGACCTCAATATCAATCTGAACACACTGAACCTGTTAGAGGAGAAAGTGGGAAGTACTCTACAACATTTGGGCACAGGAGACCGCTTCCTATGTATAGCCCCAGCAGCACAGACATTAAGGGCAACATTGAATAAATGGGACCTCCTGAAGCTGAGCAGCTTCTGTAAAGCAAAGGACACTGTCACTAAGACAAAAAGGCAGCCTACTGACTGGGAAAAGATCTTCACCAACCCCACAACAGACAAAGGTCTGATCTCCAAAATATATAAGGAACTCAAGAGACTAGACTTTAAAATGCTAATGAACCCAATTAAAAAATGGGGCACTGAACTCAACAGAGAATTCTCAACAGAAGAAGTTCGAATGGCCAAAAGACACTTAAGGGCATGCTCAACCTCCTTAGCAATCAGGGAAATGCAAATCAAAACAACGTTAAGATACCATCTTACACCTGTCAGAATGGCTAAAATCAAAAACACCAATGATAGCCTTTGCTGGAGAGGATGTGGAGTAAGGGGTACACTCATCCATTGCTGGTGGGAATGCAAACTTGTGCAACCGCTTTGGAAAGCAGTGTGGAGGTTTCTCAGGAAATTTGGGATCCACCTACCCCAGGACCCAGCAATTCCACTCTTTGGAATTTACCCAAGAGATGCCCAATCATATTATAAAAGCATCTGTTCAACTATGTTTATAGCAGCATTATTTGTAATAGCCAGAACCTGGAAACAACCTAGATGCCCTTCAGTGGAAGAATGGTTGAAGAAAGTGTGGAATATATACATGCTAGAATACTACTCAGCGGTAAAAAACAATGACATCTTGAATTTTGCATGCAAATGGAGGGAAATAGAAAACACCATCCTGAGTGAGGTAACCCAGGCCCAAAAAGATGAACATGGGATGTACTCACTCATAATTGTGTTCTAGCCATAAATAAAGGACATCGAGCCTATAATTCGTAAAAATCCTAGAGAAACTATATAAGAAGGTGAACCCAAAGAAAAACATATAGTTATCCTCCTGGATACTGGATGTAGACAAGATTGCCGGACAAAAAATGGGAACATAGGGGTGGGGTGGGATTGGGGGAGGGGGGATGGGGCGAGAAAAGTGTGAAGTGGAGGATGGGAAGAGCTTGGGGGAATAGGATGGTTGGGATATAGGAAGGGTGGATATGGGAACAAGGAATTATATATCTTACTTAAGGGAGCCATTCTAGGGTTGGCAGAGGCTTGACCCTAGAGGGGTTCCCAGGTGTCCAGGAAGACGCCCCCAGCTAGGTCCTTGGGCAGCTGAGGAGAGTGTGCCAGAAACGGCCAGATCCTATTGCCATACTCATGAATATCTTGCATATCACCATAGAACCTTCACCTGGCATTGGATGGAGAAAATGGCAGAGCCCCACATAGGAGCACCGGACTGAGCTCCCAAGGTCCCGATGAGGAGCAAAAGGAGGGAGATCATGAGCAAGGAAGACAGGACCGTGAGGAGTGCATTTACCCATTGAGACGGTGGGACAGATCTAACGGGAGACCACCAAGTCCAGTTGGAATGGAACTGAGGGAACAGGGGACCAAACCGGGCTCTCTGAATGTGGCTGACGGTGGAGGAGGACTGAGAAACCAAGGACAACGGCAATGAATGTGAACTCTACAGCATGGACTGTGGCGGCCGCACTTACATTTCGCCATTACAAGATGGCGCCGAGGGCTAAAGTAAACAAGTATGTGGCGCGAACTTTTCGCGCCACATCTGCCTAGCAACAGGTTTCCACCAATCCTTTTCTGCCACGTCACCTAATCAGTAGACACGCCCCATCCTCCTCTATATAAGCCGCCACCCAGCCCGGCTCGGAGCCCCCTGCTTCCAGCTCTCCCTCAACCAAGCAGCGCTTCATTAAAGTGTGATCAGAGAAGAATCCTGTGTCGGTGGTGATCTTTCCCTGCTGGTCAGGGCTCGCTCGCCGCAGCTGGTGGCGAAACCCGGGAACTTCGGCGGACACACACAGGGGGCCGAAGAGGATTCAGAACTCTACACACGAAGCGGTCGGCGCCGGTAAGTATCCTCAGGTATGCTTCTTGGAGGAATTAGTCCTTTGTGGTTTGCACTAGCAGTGGTTGTTTTTGCTGTAGTGGTTTATGCCTTTTGCATTTTTATCCGTTGTCATAGACCAGGAGAGGAGTGTCTCTGCTGTAACATCTAAAGTGAAAGTAAGTCCGTAGCAGATAATGCGATTTTTCTGCCCTTTTGTAAGCCTCTTGTAGAAAAGTGAGCAAAGATGGGCAACGATCAGTCTGTCTCTGGTGCATGCGATTTTGTAGATCCCATACAGCGGTTACTCCAGGAGAGAGGATTGAAAATCTCGAAATCCACCATAAAGGTGATTGTCGGGGATATTGATCGCATGGCGCCGTGGTTTGCGGTGTCTGGGGATCTAAATCTGCATTGCTGGAGAAAGCTAGGCAAAGATTTGGAGGCAGCAAAGGAACAGGGGCAATTAAAGAAGGGAACTTATCCTTTTTGGAGATTAGTACACTCCTGTTTGAAAGACGGAAAAAATGTAGAGGAGTTAAGAGAAGGAAGGAAAATGTTGGCAAGACACCAGGACAGCCTTTCAGAAGCAGGTTCAAAGACAGAGGAGGATACTGAAGAAAAGTGCACGGTAATAAGGAACAAAAAAGGAGAAAAGAAAGATATAAAAGAAAAAGAGGATCCTAAGATAAATAAACCTTCAGCACCTCCCCTGTATCCGGTGCTGGATGAATTCGCAGCCTTGCGGCTGGCTGAAAAGGAGCTGGTAGAGGCAGAGGAGGAGAGCTTAGAGGAGGAAGATGCACATTATGAGGAGGAGAGATATGGGCCAGCTCTAAAAGTGCCCACTAGAGAGTTTCCCCCTCCTTACGTGCAGCCCAGGAGTAGCTGCCATTTCATCGACAGGGGCACTCTTGCGCAGTTAGCTGTGCATTATCCACCTTCAGTGGTGGTATTTCCTGTTTTTGAGGATCAAAATCAACAAAGATATCATGAGCCAGTCCCTTATAAAGAGTTAAAAGATTTAGTGGAAGCAGCAAAGACTTATGGAGCTAATGCGCAGTATACCCGCACATTACTGACTCGGTTGACCACCAGAGCTATGACACCAACAGATTGGTGGGAAATTGCTAGAGCATGCCTTTCTACAGGTCAATATCTAGATTATAGATCTATAGTGGTAGAAGCTGCTCACACTCAGGCTCGAGTAAATGCGCAAACGCCAAATCGAGCTCCCTGGAATGCAGACATGTTATTAGGGCAAGGGCAATGGACGGCTAATCAAACAGCCTATCCAGTGGAGGTTTATCAACAAATTAATGAAATTTACACAAGAGCATGGAAAATGATACCAAAAAGAGGTGAAGTGACGGGCAACCTTACTAAAATTATTCAAGGCCCTACTGAACCATTTTCGGAGTTTGTGGCTCGCATGATGGAAGCCGCAGGGAAGGTGTTTGGTGAAGCCGAAGAAGCCATGCCTTTGGTTCAGCAGTTAGTGTTTGAACAGGCTACTAAAGAATGTAAGAGAGCCATCATGCCGTGGAAAAATAAAGGACTGGATGCTTGGCTTAAGGCCTGCCGAGAGATAGGTGGCCCTCTAACTAATGCTGGTCTAGCGGCTGCTATGCTAGCAGTCTCCAGGGGGCAGGGAAGATCAGGTACCTGCTTTAATTGCGGGAAGCCGGGGCATATACGAAAAAATTGCCCCCAAGGCACACATAAAAAGAGCCAAGGTCAGAGACAGCCGGGCACATGCCCACGGTGCAAAAAGGGAAAACACTGGGCAAATGAGTGTCGATCCGTAAAGGATATCAATGGACAGCCCATACCTAATGCAACATCAGCCATGTCAAAAAACGGGCAGAAGGGCCCACTACCCCAGGGCCCGAGAATTTATGGGGCAATTCAGGAGCCAAACATGAGACCACCCCAGTCATCAGAAGGGCCACCACAGGCTCCGCAGGGTTGGACCTCCGTGCCACCACCGGATTGGTACTGACTCAGAGTATGGGTGTTCAAGCTATAGACACAGATATGTCAGGACCTCTAGAGGAAGGAACAGTGGGACTAGTCTTAGGAAGATCTTCCAGTACTCTTAGAGGATTATTAGTGCTACCTGGAGTGATCGACCCTGACTACAAAGGCATTATTAAGGTAATGTGTCATTCTCCGTTTGGCATCATTTCGATTGCACCCGGAGATCGTATTGCACAATTGTTAATTCTTCGATCAGACCATGAAAAATTTCCCGCTTGTGAGAAAGAGAGGGGCGAGCGAGGGTTCGGCTCCTCTGGGGTTGAGCTAGCATGCTTGTCTATAGGACTTGATGATCGCCCCATGTGTACCCTAGAAATAGAAGGAAAGCTCTTTACGGGCCTGTTGGATACCGGAGCGGATAGAAGTGTGATGTGTAAACAGAATTGGCCGAAGAGGTGGCCGTTACAGACGGCTGCACAAACCTTACAGGGTCTAGGATATCAAAATACTCCAGATATGAGTGCTAAGCAATTGCATTGGAGGATGGAACACAGTCAAGGCATTTTTCAGCCTTTTGTCATAGACCTTCCTTTAAATTTATGGGGAAGGGATGTACAACAACAATTAAAATTGATAATTACCAATGATTATTCTCAAGTGAGTAAAGATGTCATGAAGGCACAAGGCTTTGTACCAGGAAAAGGGCTGGGGGCTCGCCTTCAAGGACGAAGTGACCCCGTGTTGCCCACTCCCAAATCTGATCGGAAGGGCTTGGGTTTTTCCTAGGGGCCACTGATGATGCGTTACGCATCCCCTGGGGCACAGATACACCCGTCTGGGTGCCTCAGTGGCCCCTGTCTATGGAAAAGCTCCAGGCCGCACACATATTAGTTAAAGAACAACTTCAGCTTGGTCATATTGAACCTTCTGTGTCTCCTTGGAATTCTCCTATTTTCATCATAAAAAAGAAATCAGGAAAATGGAGGCTGCTGCATGACCTTAGAGCAGTTAATGCACAGATGCAACTCATGGGATCTGTCCAAAGAGGGTTGCCTCTTTTAAGTGCTTTACCAAGAGATTGGCCTGTTTTTGCCATAGATGTTAAGGATTGCTTCTTTTCTATACCCTTGCATGTTTTAGATAAACATCGTTTTGCATTTACTGTTCCCTCTATAAATCACGAACAGCCTGATGAACGCTATCAATGGAAGGTCTTACCACAGGGTATGGCCAACAGTCCCACCATGTGCCAGCTATACGTGGATCAGGCGTTACAACCAGTGAGACGTAGTTTTCCCAAAGTTAGGCTGATCCATTACATGGATGATATCCTATTGGCGGCAAAACAAGAGCATATGCTAGAATGGGCATTAGTTGCCCTGGAGGCATCCTTAAAACAAAAGGGGCTGATTATTGCCGCCGATAAGATTCAAAAGACAAGTATTGTAGAGTTTTTAGGAGCCCATGTTACCCCAAAACAGATTTTTCCACAAAAAATTTGCATTCGTACATCACATTTACGCACTTTAAATGATTTTCAAAAGTTGCTCGGAGATATAAATTGGCTGAGAGGATATCTCCCCATTACCCGTGAAGCTTTGCAGCCGTTGTTCTCAATATTAGAAGGAAATCCTGATGTAACGTCACCTAGAGAGCTTACACCAAAAGGAAAAGAAGCATTAAAGATAGTGGAAAAGGCCATAGAACAAGCGCAGGTTCTTCGGTTTGATCCAGAACAACCATTATTGCTTTGCATTCTGCGCACTGTTGGTCATCCTACTGGAGTATTGTGGCAGACAGGCCCGATTTGGTGGATACATGGTCATACACTTGGTTCGCGCACGTTAAGCTATTATCCTGATTTAGTGGCACAACAGGCATTATTGGGAGTGAAGTTCAGCTTGACCACCTTTGGCAAAATGCCAGAGAAGTTAATATTGCCCTATACCAAAGATCAAATTGAGGTTTTGACAGGGACTACTGATGATTGGGCCGTATTGATTTCCTCATATTCAGGCGTTATTGATAATCATTATCCGTCTGATAAATTGCTGTCCTTTATGGCACAGAATGTTGTATATTTTCCAAAGATTACCAGTGCTTCTCCTTTGAATAATGGCTTGACTATTTTTACTGATGGGTCCAAAACTGGAATTGGAGCCTATATGGTATATGGCTCCCCGCCTGTTACTCTGAAATTTCGCTCTGGAGCACCCCAAGTCGTGGAGTGTCAAGTGGTGTTGGAGGTCTTTAAGGCCTTTCCCCATCAGCCTTTTAATTTGTATTCTGATTCATGCTATGTAGTTAATGCCGTAAAACATCTGGAAGTGGCTGCATATGTTAAACCTAGTAGCATGGTTGCATCTTTGTTATTACAAATTCAGAGTTGTATAGTTCAACGTGCTAAACCATTTTTTATCGATCATATTAGAGCTCATTCCGGTCTTCCTGGACCTATGACTGAAGCTAATGATATGGTTGATAGGGCTACCAGGGAAATGGCTTTAGTTGCCCTGGATCCTATGCAATCGGCTGAACAATTTCATAGAAAGTTTCATGTGCCTGCAAATACCCTTCGCCTTAAGTTTAATATTACTCGCGACCAAGCGCGTGAGATAGTTAAACAATGTTCCTCCTGTGTGGTTTTTCATCATCCGCCTCATATTGGGGTTAATCCACGTGGGTTAAAGCCACTTACCCTTTGGCAGATGGATGTTACTCATGTTTCAGAATTTGGTAAACAAAAATATTTGCATGTTTCCGTGGACACTTGTTCAGGTGTTATACATGCCACCCCGTTATGTGGTGAAAAGGTCCTTAACGTAAGGACCCATTGCCTAGAAGCCTGGGCTGCTTGGGGCAAGCCTTATTCTTTAAAAACTGATAATGGCCCAGCATATGCCTCTAAAAGTTTTCAACAGTTCTGCTCTATTTTTGAAATTAATCATACTACTGGTTTGCCCTATAATCCACAAGGACAAGGCATCGTGGAAAGGGCTAACCGCACCATTAAGGAATTGCTTCAAAAACAAAAAAGGGGAATAGCCGAGGGCGCATCCCCGCGAGATAGAATATCTCTCGCTCTCTTTACATTTAATTTTTTGACCTTGGATTCCAATGGCTGTTCAGCCGCGGAAAGACATATGGACCACAGTCACAGAAATACAGAATTAGTAAAATGGAAGGATGTAATTGATAACAAATGGTATGGACCGGACCCTGTGATACAGAGGTCCAGGGGAGCTGTTTGTGTCTTTCCTCAGAATCGGCCAGATCCGGTGTGGATCCCTACCAGACTGACAAGGATCGTGACAACACTGGAACAGCCTGACGAAGAGCAAGGAGATGTTGCTGCTCCTGATCCTGTTGGTGAACCTGCCAGTTCCAGTTGAATCTGAAGAATCTTATTTCTGGGCTGTGGCCCGTACATGGCCCATTCCAATTCCTGTTCACAATGAGTCCACAATATTGCCACAATTTTTTGTTGATAGTTGCCAATTGAACTTAGTTTGCAAAAAGGTGGATGCTCAGGAACAAAAATTTAATCAAACTGTAGTGCCCCTAGCAGGAACTTTATGTTTTACCACAAATCAGAGCACTTCTATCTCAGACTGCATTTTGCTAGATGCCATGAATCTTACTGTAGCTAGAGATGCATTTTTAGAAGATACTCCCAATTTTTTGAGAAAGGCCATTAGCGCAGCCCTGCCTCAGGTTAGATCTGGAGCTAAATCTGGATCTGGCTCCTATTCCGGTTCCAATGATACTGTTAATGTTACCACTTATGGGATAAGTTGCAACCTTACAACGCCCAATTGGGTACAGGTTAGCAAGGTTAATAATAGTGATTCACAGGTTGGCAATAGTAATCATACTAGTAATAATATTTTTTCTTGGTCTGTCCCTAGATGCTCTGGTAATGATTTGAGCTATCCCCCTGAATTTGTGGATTGCAGAGGACGATATGATAAGTTTTACAATAATTCTGGATGGGTTCTTAGGAATTTTAACCATTTTAAGGTTAAAAGAAAACTTATGATAAAGGTTGGATCACCCTTTACACCATGGATACTTATGAATTCCAGAGGAGCTATAACTGAGTTGTCTCCATTTGCTACATTTGCTCGCTCTGGAATAATTATGTTAAATAATTATACAGGGATTATGAATCACACTTCTAAAGGAATTAATATAACTAGTGTAGAGAAAAAACATAATACTACTCTACGGCAAACCAGAGTTTGCCTGGATCCTCCCTTTGTCTGGCTTTTGTTTAATACTACAGGGAGTTCAAATAATACTGCAGTTGATTGCAAGAAGGATAATTGCTCTCTGTCACAATGTTGGAATTTCTACCATTCAGGTGCGATTGTTATGCGCATCCCTACCTTTGTGTTTTTGCCTGTAAAAGCCAATCCTAAGAACTTTCCATTAGCCACCCTGGTTCGCCGGAAAAGGGATTTTGGCATTACAGCAACTATTGTGACGGCTATTGCAGTGTCTGCTGCTGCGGCTGTTACTGCAGGAGTAGCTATGGCCAATCAAGTTCAGACAGTTACTTTTATCAATTCCGTGGTTCAAAAAACCTCGGACGCTATGTATATACAAGAAAAGATTAACCATCAATTAATGTCAGGTATTTTATTGTTAAATAAGAGAGTTGATTTGGTGGAAAGAAATATGTTAAAAATGTTTGATATAGTTACCTTTGGTTGTGTAGATCGTACTAAGCACTTGTGTGTTACCCCCTATACTGCTACCCTTAATGAATCCCGAGCGATTTCTCAATATCTAAATGGCAATTGGACAAGGGAATTGGAACAATTGCAAGCAAATTTTAGTTTGAAGATTTTGGCTTTGAATCAAACCCAGGCGACTATGGTTTCGCTGGGGGAATTTACAGATTGGCTGGTAGATACCTTTTCATATATTAAGGAATGGGCAGGGGTTGACGTGCTAGGATTAATATTAACTTCGGGAGTGATATTGGCGTTGTTTCTGATTCTAAGGCTGATTCGGGTAAGGAAACGGGAAAAGGTGGCCATTGCTCGTGCCCTCGCAGCCTTGGAGGCCGGTAACTCCCCCCAAGCTTGGATCAGCATCTTACAGGACTCCTGACCCTAATCCCTGCTTTTGCACCCGAAGGCCATTGAGCCATTGCACTCGGAAAGAGGGATCGATGAGGTTCCCCTGAATCTGGGGATGTGTTGTCCTGGACAGGAGGTTTTGCACCTAAGAGTGCACTGAGTAGATCCACTCAGGAGATCATGACCTTATGCATATGGGTAGTCCTGCTTATTTTTCCCATCCCTGAGAAAAACGGGACATGTCTACATTTTCAGGGTAAGGTCCTCTGACCTCAGCCTTGACTGTCTTTTAAATGTCATAAAATTAAAAGGGGGGACTGTGGCGGCCGCACTTACATTTCGCCATTACAAGATGGCGCCGAGGGCTAAAGTAAACAAGTATGTGGCGCGAACTTTTCGCGCCACATCTGCCTAGCAACAGGTTTCCACCAATCCTTTTCTGCCACGTCACCTAATCAGTAGACACGCCCCGTCCTCCTCTATATAAGCCGCCACCCAGCCCGGCTCAGAGCCCCCTGCTTCCAGCTCTCCCTCAACCAAGCAGCACTTCATTAAAGTGTGATCAGAGAAGAATCCTGTGTCGGTGGTGATCTTTCCCTGCTGGTCAGGGCTCGCTCGCCGCAATGGACGGGCTCACTGTGAGCCTTAACCTTCACCTGGCGATGGATGGAGATAGAGACAGAGCCCCACATTGGAGCACCGGACTGAGCTCCCAAAGTTCTGATGAGGAGCGGATGGAGAGAGATCATGAGAAAGAAACTCAGAACCAGGAGAGACGCATTCACCCACTGAGACAGCAGGACAGAACTAATGGGAGACCACCAAGTCCACTTGGAATGGGACTGATGGAACATGCGACCAAATCGGACTGAGGGTGGCTGATGGTGGAGGCTGACCGAGGAGCCAAGGACAATGGCGATGGGCTTGGTCTCTACGACATGGACGGGCTCTGTGTGAGCGTTGTCAGTTTGGTTGCTCACCTTCCTGGACCTGGGGGGAGTTGGGAGGACCTTGGACTCAACATAGTGTAGAGAACCCTGATGGCTGTTTGGCCTCAAGAGGGAGGGAGTGGCGGTGTGGGTGGAGGGGAGGGGAGGGAAGGGGGAGGAGGAGGGGAGGAGATGGCAATTTTTAATAAAAAATAAATAAACTGGGAAAAAAAAAACAATGCCGGGCGGTGGTGGTGCACGCCTTTAATCCCAGCACTCCAGAGGCACAAGCAGACAGATCTCTGTGAGTTCAAGGCCAGCCTGGTCTACAAGAGCTAGTTCCAGAACAGGCTCAAAAGCCACAGAGAAACTCCGTCTCGAAAAACCAAAAAGAAAAAAATTACTTAAACAAGTTTAAGGAGTAAAAAACAATTACTTGTCTTTTTCTAATTAATTTAAGACAAGATTCAACTCAGGTTTTTATTTTATTTTGCTCTATTTGGAAAGAACTAAAGAACTAAGTAAAGTGTGTGTGTGTGTGTGTGTGTGTCTGTGTATAAAATAAATTCCTTAATACTTCTTTTGACATAGACATAAAATAGGCATGAAAAGCATTAATAAAAATCTCTATGAAAGATTTATAGTAATGAAAGCCTAGATCAAATATATATACAGAAGTAAAATATGTATAATGTATGTATAATTTTTAATTTGTAGCATATTTTTATCTCAATATATTATAGGATATTTACATAAACATACGTATTCACCTCCTCCACTCTTAGCTGTACACAAGTACATGCTAATGTTAGTTCTTTTCACCTAGAAGCTCAGGTCAACAGTTCTTGACAGCCCTTCCAGATACCCACTGGTAAGGCCGCATGCAGGCAAGTTCTGCTTTTTCACTTCGGCATTTCTTCCCACAGTGACAGGCCAGTGCCAGCAGGGGATCATGTCTACATTATTTGCCTCCTTCGCATCTTCTCTGTATGATGGTTTTAAGTCTCTACAGGAAGAATTTATTATAGTTTGTTGCCCAGTGGGGTCCCACTTCTTTTGCCTATATTCACAGATTATCCTTAAAAAGTAAACATAGTACCTTGAAATATTAACACAGTTCCAGCTTCCCCATTGCTGTGATCAAAACAAACTTTACTGGCAGGAGTTGGGCAAAAGACCAACCAGAGTTAGTCAAGGTAAAAGGCAGACTGCATGGTATATTAGAAGATCCTTGAAAATATCTAAGCCATCAAATTCTGACAACCAGATCAGACAGTTCAGTCAAATGGGTGAGACAGAAATTAACACCAGAGAGCTGCAGATAATACAAATCATATAAAATCAGTAATAAAAATTCATATCAATTTCTTTAACATGTTTTATAGGAGATAATGAAAGCACCTCTGAGTATGTAATTGAATCAAAATTTGAATACATTGCAAGTATAATTAAATTCAACAGAATTATGAGATAACCAATGGAAAATAATGAAAAAATACATCATTATATTTTCAATTTATTCAATATGGATAAAACTCATTAGTTTCATCAAACAAATAGCAACTGCATGTATACTGTGGATCTGAAGTTTGGCACTGGGCATCTGGTAGAGGAGAAGATATAAACATTTCTGCTGTTCTCATGCACTTTACAGTTTAGTAAGGAGGAAAATGAAAAGGTTATTGCAATCGGGTATAGAAAGGTTTTAATTCATTACATAAGGTTGTGAAAACTTTATGCTACATAAATTTAGATGTTGCTATGGATTTTAATGAGTTTGAAAGAGAAGATGAATTAATAACAGACATCAGTGAATGAGAAATAGCTATCTACAGCACCAGAAGCTAAAAACTTCACAATCAAAAACAGAAAATCCAGCCTCATATGGTTCTTGAGTCCTGTCTCTGATTCTACTACCTGGGGGTGGACAAAGAAAGAATAGGGGCTGAGGAGTTCCATCCAGACAGGTGAGTGTGGGCTGCCCCCAGGGAGGACTGTCCAGGAAGGGAGCACAGGGCCCTCCCCAGCTCCTGCTGCAGGTACTTCTTTGTTTCACATGACCCTGCCTCCCCCAAGCCTGCCCTATTTTCTGCAAGGTCCTTGGCCCAGGAACAGTTCCTGTTCCTGCACTAAGGCTATCCATCCAGAGGGCTGAGTGTCTGCTGGCCAGGCAGGCCCGAAGGTCCCTGCTAGGGAGTGCAGGGCACCTTCATCTTCTGCTGCAGGGTCTTCTGTGTTCCATTCGAGCCTGCCCTCCCCCAAAGTTTGCCCTTGTGTCTGCAGGGTCCTTGGACTACCAGGAGTCCCTGTTTCTGTGCTGAGTAGTTCCATCCAGATGGGAACAGTTCCTATTCCTGCACTGAGGAGATCCACCCAGAGAGTCAGTTACAGCAAAGGTTGGACCAAGACACCAAGAGTCTCCTGGTTGCATTTGAAGGAAGCAATGGGCAGGCACCAATGCAAGAATTCCTCCAACAACCTGAAAGGCAACATGACAACACCAGAATCCAGGGATCACACAACAAGAAGAATTGAACACCCTACTCCAGAAGAAATAGAAGAAATCAACTTTAAACAGAACATTATGAAAATAATAGAGGACCTTAAACAGGACATGAAAAGTTGCTGTAAAGAAATGGAGATGAGAAACAAAAAAGGTAGAGGAAATGAATAAATCTCTCAAAGATACCCAAGACAACCAAGAAAAAGCAATCAAACAGGTAAGAGAAACAGTTCAAGACTTAAAAAAAAGAAATAGAGGTAATGAAGAAAACACAAACCGAGGGAAGGCTGGATATGGAAAATCTGGGTAAATGAACAGGAACTACAGAGACAAGTATTACCTAGAGAATACAAGTGAAAGAAGAAATAATCTTAGACAGTGAAGATACTATAGAGGAAGTAAACTCACTGATTAAAGAACAAAACACATCCAACAAATTCTTAACAGTAAACATCCAGGAAATCTGGGATACCATAAAGAGACCAAACCTAAGTATAATAGAGGTAGAAGGAGATGAATTACAGCTCAAAGACCCAGAAAATATATTCAACAAAATAATAGAAGAAAACTTTCCCAACCTAAAGAAGGATATTCCTATGAAGTTAAAAAAAAAGCATACATAATAGAACCTCCACCTGACGATAGATGAAGAAAATGACAGAGCCCCACATTGGAGCACCGGACTGAGCTCCCAAGGTCCTGATGAGGAGCAGAAGGAGAGAGAACATGAGAAAGAAAGTCAGGACCGTGAGGGAACCTCCAGCTGGCGACAGATGGGGAAGGTGACTGAGCCCCACATTGGAGCACTGGACTGAGCTCCCAAGGTCCTGATGAGGAGCAGAAGGAGCGAGAACATGAGGGAGAAAGTCAGGAACGAGAGGGGTGCGTTCACTCATGGAGATGGTGGGACAGAACTAATGGGAGATCACCAACTCCAGTTGGAATGGGACTGATGGATCATGCGACCAAACCCGTCTCTCTGAATGTGGCCAACAGCGGGGGCTGACTGAGAAGCAAAGGACAATGGCTCTGGGCTCTGATTCTTCTGCATGGACGGCTCTGTGGGAGCCTTCTCAGCTTGGTCGATCACCTTCCTGGACCTGGGGGGAGTTGGGAGGACCTTGGTCTTAGCATAGAGTGGGGAACCCTTATGGCTCCTTGGCCTTGAGAGGGAGGGAGGGGAGGTATGGGTGGAGGGGAGGGGAGGGAAGGGGGAGAAGGAGGGGAGGGAAGGGAAGGGGGAGGAGGAGGGGAGGGAAGGGGGAGGAGGAGGGGAGGGAGGGGGGAGGAGGAGGGAAGGAGATGTAAATTTTTAAATATAAAAAAAATAATAAACCATGAGAAAAAAAAACCTGGAAAAAAAAAGCATACAGAACAAAAAGCATACAGAACACCAAATACACTGGATGAAAAAAAGCATTCCCTTGCCATATAATAATCAAAACACAAAACATACATAATGAAGAACTCATATTAAGAGCTGCTAGGGAAAAAGGTCAAGTAACATAGAAGGAAAAACACAAACCAAGGAAGCCAACAACACCCTTAATAACACAAGCATCTGACAACCCTCCACCAGCACAACTCAAAGAAGGGAAACACACAAACACTACCACCAGAAAAAATAACCATAGTTAACAACCACTGGTCATTAATATCACTTAATATCTGTAGAAGGAGCTGCAGGCAGGCCTGCTTTTTGTCTCACCTGGCTCCAGCATGACTAGCTTTACACCCGAAATAACAACACACAAATTGTATTCATTTAAACACTGCCTGGCTCATTAGCTCTATCCTCTTACTGGCCTAATTCTCACATCTTGATTAACCCATTTCTATTAATGTGTATTGCCACTTGACTGTGCCTAACCGGCATGAGTCTAACCATCATCCATCCTGGGTAGGAGAAGCATGACATCTGCCTGACTCTGCTTTATTTCTCCCAGCATTCTATTTGGTATACTCCACATATCTAAATTCTGCCCTATCAAAAAGCCAGGGCAATTTTTTTTTATTAACCAATGAAAGTAACATATAGACAGATGACCCACTGACATCATTTCCTCTTTTTCTGTTTAAACAAAAAAGAAAGGCTTTCACTTTAACAGAGTAAAATAACAAAACAGTTATCAAGCAAGAATTACAGTTATAATATTTATATCTACTTTATCTTTTATTATAACTAAGGAAAACAATAACTATCTATTTATTCTTCAACTCCATCAAAGACTCCAGAAGGATATAATACTACCTAAGTAAACAAGAAATAAGCAACTTTCAAAACTCTAGAAACAACAGAGACATCTCGTTGCCTGTACAATTACCCAAAGTTCTTTTGTACAATTGGAACATCCATCTTTAGCCTTCAGGCCCATAGTATCCATCAGACTTTTCCATGAAGCAGGAAATTTTAAAGACAGTTCAGTCACTTTATTTTGTGTCCTGCAGAATGTCTTGCAGACTCTTTCATGAAGCAGAAACCCTGAAAGACCATCTTTCCTTTAAGCAAGTTCAGCAGTCCTCTCTCTGTGTGGGTTCTTAATGTTCAATTCATGCAACAGTCCAGGCAAGAGTAGTTTCTTGCCCAAATGGCTAACCAACTCCATAAGGAGCCTCTTTGATGCCCATCTTCCTCTTGAAGTAGATTGGTGCTGCCAGGAGCAGACATGTCTCATTGTCATGAAAAGCCCTAAGTTATTAAACCATTAAATGCCATATTCTGTAGTCTTTGAAAGATATGAAGAATGCCTATCTAACTTAAATATATCTCTATATAACTAGAAAATCTAACTTACATGACTACAAGCTTGACTATTATAGATGATTATCCATTAACAACCTATATTTCCTAATTATACATTACATTTGTAAATGAACTACACAAAATTACTGGTAAAACGAATCCAAGAACACATCCAAAAAATTATACATTATGATCAAGTAGGCTTCATCCCAGAGAGGCAGGGCTGGTTCAACATAGCAAAATATATCAATGTAGTCCTTCATATAAATAAACTGAAGAAAAAAACATATGATCATTTCACTAGATGCTCAAAAAGCATTTGACAAAATTCAATATCCATCCCTTTATGATAAGGTCTTGGAGAGATTAGCGATACAAAGTTCATTCCTAAATATAATAAAAGCCATATACAGCAAGCTGACAGCTAACATTAAATTAAATGGAGAGAAACTCAAAGCCATCCCACTAAAATCAGGAACAAGACAAGGCTGTCCAGTCTCTCCATACCTCCTCAATATAGTGCTTGAAGTTCTAGCAATAGCAATAAGACAGCCTAAGGAGATCAAAGGGATTCAAATTGGAAATGAAGAAGTCAAACTTTCATTATTTGCAGATAATATGATAGTGTATGTAAGCAACCCAAAAATTCTACCAAAGAACTCTTACAGCTGTTACACACCTTTAGTAATGTGGCAGGATACAAGATCAACTCCAAAAAATTCTGTTGCCCTCCTATACACAAAGAACAAAGAAGCAGACAGAGAAATCAGAGAAACATCACCTTTCACAATAGCCATAAATAGCATAAAGTATCTTGGGGTAACTCTAGCCAAGGAAGTGAAAGATCTATTTGACAAGAACTTTAAGTCTTTGAAGAAAGAAATTGAAGAGGATACGAGAAAATGGAAGGATCTTCCATGTTCTTGGATTGGGAGGATTAACATAGTAAAAATGGCAATTCTACCAAAAGCAATCTATAGATTCAATGCAATCCCCATCAAAATCCCAACAAAATTTTTCACAGACCTTGAGAGAACAATAATCAACTTTATGTGGAAAAACAAAAAACCCAGGATAGACAAAATAATCCTACACAATAAAAGTACTTCTTGAGGCATTACCATCCCTGACTTCAAACTCTATTACAGAGCTACAGTAATGAAAACAGCTTGGTATTGGCACAAAAACAGAGATGTTGACCAATGGAATTGAATCGAAGACCCAGATATTAATCCACAAACCTATGAACACCTGATTTTTGACAAAGGAGCTAAAAGTATACAATGGAAGAAAGAAAGCATCTTTGACAAATGGTGCTAGCGTAACTGGATGTCAACCTGTAGAAGAATGAAAATAGATCCATATCTATTACCATGCACAAAACTCGAGTCCAAATGGATTAAAGACTTTAATATTAATATGACCATACTGAACCTTATAGATGAGAAAGTGGGAAGTAGTCTACAACACAAGGGCACAGGAGACCACTTCCTACATAGAACCACTGTAGCACAGACAATAAGAGCAACAATGAATAAATGGGACCTTCTGAAACTGAGAAGCTTCTGTGAAGCAAAGGACACTGTCATTAAGACAAAAAGCCAACCTACTGAATGAAAAAAGATCTTCACCAACCCTGCATCAGCCAAAGATGTGATCTCCAAAATATATAAAAACTCAAGAAACTAGACTTTAAAACTCTAATTAACCCAATTAAAAAATGGTGTACTGAACTGAACAGAGAATTCTCAACAGAAGTTCAAATGGCCGAAAAAGGCATAAGGTCATGCTCAACCTCCTCAGCCATCAGGGAAATGCAAATCTAAACAACTTTGAGATACTATCTTACACCTGTCAGAATAGCTAAAATTAAAAACACCAATGATAGCCTATGCTGGAGAGGATGTGGAGTAAGGGGAACACTCATCCATTGCTGGTGGGAATGCAAACTTGTGCAACCACTTTGGAAATCAGTGTGACAGTTTGTCAGAAAGCTGCGAGTCAATCTACCTCAGGACCCAGAAATTCCACTCTTGAGAATATACCCAAGAGATGCCCAATCATACTACAAAAGCATTTGTTCAACTATGTTCATAGCAGCACTATTTGTAATAGCCCGAACCTGGAACAACCTATGTGCACCTCAATAGAAGAATGGATAAAGAAAGTGTGGAATATGTACGCGTTAGAGTACTACTCAGCGATAAAAAACAATGAAATCTTGAATTTTGCATGCAAATGAATGGAAACAGAAAACACTTTACTGAGTGAGATAACCCAGACCCAAAAAGATGAATATGATTTGTACTCACTCATAAGTGGATTCTAGCCATAAATAAAGGACATTGAGCCTGTAATATGTGATCCTAGAAGCTAAATAAGAAGCTAAATTCTCTAGAAGCTAAATAAGAAGGTGAACCCAAAGAAAAACATATTGTTATCCTCCTGGATATTGGAAGGAGACAAGATTTCCAGGCAAATGTTGGGAGCACGTGGGTGGGGGTAGGGTTGGGGTAAGGGGAGATAGGGTGAGAGAAGGGAGAAGGGGAGGATTGGGGAGCTCTTGGGGGAATGGGATGGTTGGGATCGAGGAAGGGTGGATATGGGAGCAGGGAAGTGGATATTTTAATTAAGGGAGCCATTTTAGCGTTGGCAAGAGACTTGACCCTAGAGGGGTTCCCAGGTACCCAAGAAGATATCCTCAGCTTGTTCCTTGGGCAGCAGAGGAGAGGGTGCCTGAACTAGCCTTATCCTCTGCCACACTGATGAATATCTTGCATATCACCATAGAACCTTCATCCAGCAATTGATGGAGATAGAGACAGAGCCCCACACTGGAGCACTGGACTGAGCTCCCAAGGTCCAAATGAGGAGCAGAAGGAGGGAGAACATGAGCAACTAAGTCAGGACCGTGAAATGTGCCTCCACCCACTCAGACGGTGGGACTGATCTAATAATGGGAGCTCACCAAGGCTAGCTGGACTGGGACTGATGGAGCATGTGATGAAATTGGACTCTCTGAATGTGGCTGACAATGAGGGCTGACTGAGAAGCCAAGAACAATGGCACTGGGTTTTGATTCTACTGCATGGACTGACTTTGTGGGAGCCTAGTGGGTTTGGATACTCACCTTCCTAGACCTGGATGGAGGGGGGAGGACCTTGCACTTCCCACAGGACAGGGAACCCTGACTGCTCTTTGTACTGGAGAGGGAGCAGGAGGGGGTTGGGGGAGGGGGAGGGAAATGGGAGGAGGTGGAAATTTTTAATAAAAAAGATTGTTGGTTGAGATGATCAAGCTTCACAGAATATTCAAGTCAGGATTTGAGTATTATCTAAATTTTCCCTATATGATTATCAGTGCCCACTATAAGTAGGAAGAAGCCATGAAAACAATTCCCTCATTCCCAAAAAAATGATTATGGATATTTCTCTTTGTTTAGAGTCTTGGCTACAAGTTATTATGGATAACGGTCAGTAAAAAAATGAACAAAGAAAAAATAAGTACTAGAAACAAGTGGAATATCTCACAGCAAAGTCAAAGAGTCTAACATTTATCTGGAGATTAATAGGAAGAAATGCCTTTAACCTTTTTAAACACAGGCTCAACAGTGTTTGGAAGCATGATTGCAAAATATTCTATAATGCCAGCTGTCTTTACCCGATCCTCAGCTGAGCACTGTTGAGAACGGCAGCTCTATTCTTGTTGGCAGTTAGTGATGTTGTTCAGACATGAACTGTGCTTTATTTATTATTTCATCATCTGGTAATCAGAATTTGCTGGTCTACATGGAGAGAAACATTTTAGAGCTGTGGATAATTCTTTAACTCAAAGATGGCCATGAGCAGCTGAAGGTCTGTCCAATCATAGCAGAAGAATTTAAAGCTGAGATACAGGAAACATGAGCCATCTCGACATTTAGATTGGAAAAGAACCTAAAAACTAAATAAAATTGTATGCTTAGATCAAATGCAGGAAAAGAGTCCAAATTAACACCAGATTACTCTGGCTACAAAAATTCTAAAGCGATTAATTTAAGCTAGTCTCAAGCTGGTAAAAGCAGATAAACCAAATTCACTTTATATTTTTTAAAAGACCAATAAGAGAAAATAAGTTAATTTTGTTTTAAATTTAAGACTATACAGGAAAATATCACAGAAATAAGCAGCATATCTAGCAACTAGTAGATTTAGATTCCTGACAACTTAACAAAGAACAATGCAAACATAATGACCAAATATTTCATAAATGGTTTGCAGAGACGAAAGAAGAATTAGAAACCACAAAGGAATGATTTATAGGTGGCTAAGTTCAAGGTAAGAAAACAAAAGAACTGGTAAAAGTTTAAAAAATACCATTATAATTAAATACTCAAAGGATAAAAGAAAAAATTCAAAGTTACCCCAAATCCAACACAGAACAACAAAAATGAAAAACATGGAAGAATATTTGCGCCATACAAGTTAGAGTGTGAAGTTAAAATACACCTTCACTAGAAAGTTCTCATTTAGATACATAGGGAAGGAATGAGTGAAGCAGAAACAGAAACTGCTTATGAAAAAATTGCTGTAAATAATTTAGAAAAGTTGATCTGAAAAACTGAAAAATTTGTGTTCAAACAGTGCAAACAAATATAAAGCAGGGCCCAAATATTTTCTAGAAAATCATGTAGCTGGGGAATATGGAGAGCAGTTTATTAAAGACACACATCTCTGTCTTTGTGAGGACTCTTCCAGAAAGTGACAATTGAGGTCGGTATAATGCTTCACTGTGTTTCACTGTGGAATACAAAACCCCAGAGATTATCTTTAAAAAAAAAAAACCTACCCTTTTAACACTTTCATAAATTCTGAAAATTGGAACTGAGCACAAATCCCCATTGAAATATAATCAAAGTCAGAAGGATGACATGATGCTTAAAAAGGCAATGATGGTGCAATTATGAAATTTATAAAAAATAAAACTGTCCAGGAATTGGGAGCAGTGTGTGTGTGTGTGTGTGTGTGTGTGTGTGTGTGTGTGTGTGTGTGTCTAAAGTACTAAACAAGAATGTTATAGAAGATGAGAGATGGTTTAATCAAAGGTAAAATATTCCCCGGCTTATTTGTTCTTCATAAGATGCCAAATGTTAGTGAAACCTGGATTTGATTTAGTTCTGTCAGGAAGAAAACTTTGCTCAGTATATGATAAAAATTGACTATCTAGCCTTTAAAGTAGAAACCGAAAACAAAAGTAAATAGAAGCACATAATTTGATATGTGAAAGGAAAGGCTAAGAAACAGCAAAATAATTGTAAATACTAGGAAATAGTGAAGAACTAATCATAAGTACATAAAACAATAATTAATAAAAATTAAGTGTGCCACTTTACAGGTTTATAATCTGTGCTTTGTGTTTGTGGATGTCCCAGAAATACACCATGGCATTTAGCTTTCAAAGCAGACACAGGAGAAGTAGGTAGATGTGTTACTTATTCCCCCCAATACAAAACAAAACAAAACATGGAACAGGAAATGTTATGAAAATGAGACTGAGCTTTAGTAAAATCAAAAGACAAAATACATTTTATATGGGTACCCCCCACTACCAAGTTACAAAGTACAAAGGAGGCAGAAGCAGCTAGCAGGGCTCTGTATGGCCTGTGAGCAGGACAGAAACAGCCTTCCTGGAGACATCCTCAGCAAGACACCTTAACTTTATTCCAGAGTGAGGGAAATATACAGGATGGGAGCAGTAGCTGGGGCATCACCTGATTTGCATTTCGCAGCACAGTCCTACCAAGCAGCTGGAGCACAGTACCTAACTACCATAGGCTGGCAGGGCAGAGCATTTGCAAGGAACTATGTCAAAGGGTCAAAGGTCACAATTGAGTCAGACATTTGGGTTCAAAGACAGCTTTTGATTATGGTCAGGCAGAGGGCAGGAAACCTATGCTGGGGGAAGGGAGTCCTCCATCTTGTGCTGAGCTCAGAGAGCTGTCCAAACATGGTGTGCTGCAACCTCCAAGCAGCAGGGCCCTCCAATAAATTAGTATGGGCAAAAAATAAATGGAAGTGAAGTTGAGTGTAGTGATCTCAATAGGAAAGATTCACATGTCCCTTGTGCCTCTGAACATATGTAATTTTATATTTTTTAGTTTATCTGTATGTGTGTATGCTGTTAAGAGATTGGGTGTTTTAAAATCAAAACTAAAATTTTCACTAAATGATAAATAATGTTGGAGGTCTATTTGTCAAGAGAAGGAAGTCTAAAAATGTTGAATAAAACTAAGTTCTTTGGTAACTTATATAACTTAAACATAAAATTTCATATATTATTTTTCATAAACACCAAATATGGCTAAGAATGATATTCAATCTAGATTCAGTAAATTGTTAAGGAGGACCAGTAAGCAATAAAGTTCTTGGTGATATTCTCATTAGGTTTCACATCATTGTAAATTCTAGGGTTAAGAAAATCCCATCTAATTTAATGATACATATGGATATAAATATATATTAATGATATATATGGATATATATATATATATATATTAAATAAACTCTTTTAACCCTTTACTGTGACGAACACTAAAATAGTCAATGACGGAGTAGCTCAAGGGCTCTCTATCAGCCCAAGAACAGCTAATATGGTGCCTGCATTTCTTCTTATCCTCTCCCCCCTTCCTTGGTAACCTGTCAGTTTATACACCAAATGCTACTGATCAATGCCTCTTCCCACATTTAGCCACTTAGTTATGCTTGACCTAAACTCCAATATTCAACTAATCAAAACACCAAGGTCCTGCAATCAAAATTCATTATGCAATCATGTTAGCACTGGCTAACATGCCCAATCAAGACTTATGAATTCGTCTTAAGGCACACTTCCTCTTTACTCCATAAAAACCACTTTTACATAGACACCTGCTGCTGCCGTTTTCTGCTCAAGAGACAGCCCTACCCCCAATTGTCGCTCTCGGTTAATAAATCTCTTTGTCCTGAGAATTTGGTGTTCAGTGTGTTTTGTGCCCACTGCAGGACCCCCTTTAGCACCAGTAGTCAACAAGTGCCATAGAAGTTACATTAAATTCAACTCCCTCGTGTTGTCAGACTGTGTTGAAGTCATACTAACATTGCAGTTCTTATAAATACATTGATTGCAAGTCTAATCTAAAATAGTTTAAAGCACATTTGAAGATCTGTTCATGGACTTTCACTTAGTATTTGGCCTCAGCATCCTGGCAACAGAGGAGAAAAAGAAGAGCAAAAAGACTTAGTTTCCAGGTCTTACAGAAGCATATTACCCCAAAAGATCTCTGTTAAACTGTTCTGAGCTTCTGCAAGCATAGAGTGTCTATTGGATCCAAGAGTCTCTTGACAAGTGAGGAGGAAAGTGAGCTGACTTAATCTTAGACATGCAAAGTCATTTGCACTGCATCCTTAAACAATGCCTAGAGGCTAAAGGTTTGGTAGAATTAGCAGGGTGCATTCAGTGTTATAGTGTTGCAGAATTTATCCCAGTTACCAACAAAGTAGAAAGGGATTGCTGGAAATGCTCACCTTTCTGCCTACCTTGGCTCTACACAAGCTTCAACTGGAAAGACTCTCAATTAGGCACATAAACAGCAAGGATTGTTGGTATAATTAACATTAATGCGGAGCTTGAGGGTGAAATGCTTCAAGATTGATGGATTTCTCTCTTGGACCTACTTTGTGCTTTTGTTGATTTTTAATTTTATTGTGAAGAGTCTTTTGAAGCAACTGTAAACCTCTAAAAATTTGGCAGAATATGGAAAAAAACATTGAATCAAACTCTTTTACACCTTTCTATAACACCTGGAGATAAGGAGCTGGGGTAGGGAGGGGGAGCCACTACCAGGCTTCTGCTGTGGATATTTGATTACAAAGGCATTTGAACAGTGTCATCCCTAAATACAAGCTGTTTCAAGTTCACAGAAGCATCGTCAAAATTGGTGACAGAAGCTTGTAGTGCTGCAGAGACTGCTGAGCAGGAAAGGGCTTGCTTAGCTTGTGAGGTCTGGGTACAGCTCCAACCTCTCCCAGCACCCCCCTCCCTCTCTCTCTCTCTCTCACACAGACACAGACACACACACACCACACAGAGGCTAAAAGCTCATCTAGCCACATTTATGAGCTGCAACTCCCTTTACCCCTTCATCATCTGAGCACTGTATCGGTCTATTGAGAATTGTTTTTCTCGAACTGGCAGTAAGTTATCTTCCAGAGAAATGAACTATGCTTCATTTATTAGTATATCGTTGACAACCAGAATTTGTAGGACTATATGAGGAGAAAGGGAAAGTCTAGTGAAAGTGGAAATGGGATGGGAAAAGTTCTTAATGAATACATGTAGTTCAGTTCTTCACATAATGGATAAAGAGCTCAGGGAGATGTGGAAAAGATGCCTAGCAGGGAGTTGGCAAGGAACATTGCAACCGAGGATGAAACTCCATCTGTCTATTGGGCTAAGCACCATGGGAAGAACAGAAGCGGGTCCGGGACTGTGGGTATACAAGGGTCCATCCAAAAGACATGGTGTGGGAAGACATCTGTGAATTGAAACCTAGAAAAATGTCGATATTTATACGTATTTACTGGGAGATAAGAATTAAGGAAATTACTTTTAAAATTCAACATTTTCAAGGGAGAACAAGGGAAAAAGAATGTTAGGTAAATTGTAGTTTTGCAAAGAAAAACCCTAAGTTTTGAGGTCACAGGTAAGAAAATATTTTGAGTACTGGTAAATTTAGTTGAACTGAGACTAATAATCTGTAATACTGTAAGATTTTAACAAAGGGCAGATAATAACAGGGAGTTATCAAACCCAAATTACTATGTCAAGACACAATAAAATTACTATGTCAAGATTACTATGTCAAGACACAACCATGATTATTCAGTCAGACCTGAAGTTCTCTGTGTATTTGATGGGTTTATCTAAGTTTTTAATGTCTTCTTTCCCTTGCCTAAAGGCCATTCCACTATAGTGGCAGGACTGTGTGGTAACTGACTGCAGTGTGTCTGCTTTCAGCAAGCAGTGAGAGATAAATATTGCCCATGTTTTTCCTGCTGTTAGTCCATGAGACTATGTATGCCACCCCCATTTAGTGGGGCTTTTCTACCATAACAAACTTGTTTAGAGATCCTTTGACAGACATGACTAGAGTTTTGTCTTTGGTGATCCTAGATCCCCCTAAGCTAATAATCTGTATTAATCAACACAATAGGTATCTTACAAAAAACAGAAATTGTTCTGTGATGACACTAAAGTTCTTCCAGTCCCCATTGCCAGTATCTGATGAGTATCAGCCTCTAAACTCACTGATGACAGATCTTCAATATTTCTTCACATAATGAGAGGAATCTATTAAGTCTCTGTTTCTAAAGGTTTGACCCTCCTGACCTACTTACCTCACAAAGCCATGTCTAGTATTATTATGCTGGAGATCAGATTTCAATATTAGATATTGGTGGTGCCCATTTAATCACATCACAGTACGAACTCCAAATGATTCTTGGTGTACTACACCAGTTTTCTTTTATAACTTTTCTAACTAGGTACTTTGTCAAGAATCATTTTCAAAATCCACTTGCTCTACATGATTTTTGGTTTTTTTATTTTTTTATTAAAAATTTCTGCCTCCTACCCACCTCCTATTTACCTCCCCCTCCTCCCTTCACTCCTCCTCCCTCTTCTGTCTGAAGAGCTGTAAGGGTTCCTTGCCCTGTGGGAAGTCCAAGGTCCTCCTCCCTCCATCCAGGTCTAAGAAGGTGAGCATCCAAACAGGCTAGCCCTCCCCCCCAAAGCCAGTATATGTAGTAGGATCAAAATCCAGTGCCATTGTCCTTGGCTTCTCAGAAGCCCTCATTGTCCGCCATGTTTAAGGAGTCTGGTTTTATCCCATGCTTTTTCTGTCCCAGTCCAGCTGGCCTTGGTAAGCTCCTATTAGATCAGTACCACCATCTCCATGGGTGGGTTCACCCCTCATGATCCTGACTTCCTTGCTAATGATCTCCCTCCTTTTGCTCCTCATTTGGACATTGGGAGCTCAGTCCAGTGCTCCAATGTGGGGCTCTGCCTCTATCTCCATCCATCGCCAGATGAAGGTTGTAAGGTGATATGCAAGATATTCATCAGTATGGCTATAGGATCTGGCCATTTCAAGCTCCCTCTCCTCAGCTGCCCAAGGAACTAACTGGGGGCATTTCCCTGGACACCTGGGAACCCCTCTAGAGTCAAGGAATGCAAACTTGTGCAACCACTTTGGAAAGCAGTGTGGTGGTTTCTCAGGAAATTCGGGATCAACCTACCCTGGGACCCAGCAATTCCACTCTTGGGAATATACCCAAGAGATGCCCAAACATATTACAAAAGCATTTGTTCAACCATGTTTATAGCAGCATTATTTGTAATAGCCAGAACCTGGAAACAACCTAGATGCCCTTCAGTGGAAGAATGGATGAAAAAAGTGTGGAATATATATATATATATATATATATATATATATATATATATATATATATATACATATATTAGAGTACTACCCAGCAGTAAAAAAACAATGACATCTTGAATTTTGCATGCAAATGAATGGAAATAGAAAACACCATCCTGAGTGAGGTAAACCAGGCCCAAAAAGATGAACATGGCATGTACTCACTCATAATTAGTTTCTAGCCATAATTAAAGGACATCAAGCCTATAATTTGTGATCCTAGAGAAGCTAAATAAGGTGAACCCAAAGAAAAACATATAGTTATCCTCCTGGATATTGGAAGTAGACAAGATTGCCGGGCAAAAATTGGGAACTTGGGGGTGGGGTGGGATAGGGGTAAGGGGAGATGGGGAGAGAACAGTGTGTAGGGGAGGATGGGGAGAGCTTGGGGGAATGGGATGGTTGGGACATAAGAAGGGTGGATGTGGGAACAGGGAAGTATATATCTTAATGAAGGGAGCCATTTTAGGGTTGTCAGAGACTTGACTCTACATGATTTTTGTAATGTAATATAAATGTCCACTTCTATCCTTTTTAATTATCAATCATGAAAGCATTATAATATCACCTGATTGTAGAAAGAAGCGACAGGGCTGTGTCCCGCCACCCGGCTAACTTTACCCCAAATAATTACATGGAAACTGTATTCATTTAAATACTGCCTGGCCCATTATCTGTAGCTTCTTATTGGTTGATTCTCATATCTTGCTTTAACCCATATTTAGTAATTTATATAGCACCACAAGGTGTGGCTTACCAGGAGAGATCTTAACCTGCGTCCATCTCGGAGAGGAGAAGCATGGAGACTCACTATGGCGACTGCCTGAAGAGTCTCCATGCTTCTCCTCTCCGAGATGGACGCAGGTTAAGATCTCTCCTGGTAAGCCACACCTCGTGGTGCTACACAGATTACTAAATATGGGTTAAAGGAAGATGTGAGAATTAGCCAATAAGAGGCTGAAACTATGGGCCAGGCAGTGTTTTAAAAGAATACAGTTTCCGTGTAATTATTTTGGGTAAAGCTAGCCAGGTGCTGGGACGCAGCCCCGCCGCTTCCCTCTACACCTGATCCCTAGAGTAAAATTAAGAAAAGTGCATTGTATTTCACTACAGGAAGGATGGAGGATGACTCTGCTTATCTTTTCTATGAACAGAGCACTCGCTTCATCCAGCTCTCAACTCCACAGCACTGCCTTTGTGGACTCAGGTATTCTGCCCCCAGTAATGAAGTGCTGAGCATACCATCCTTGTATTACTGCCCTGACTGTGAGTACATGACCCTACCACCGTTATCCCCAATGGCTTTAAGCAAATGTCATCATCACTGTGCCAGCTCGTGTGCTCCAAACACACCTGTCATTCGTTTATGCCAATTTTCTCCCTTCCACTCCTGCCATCTATGTAGATACATGGTGCACTTGTTTGTATGTCAGTTAACATAGGAAAGAATGAGTTTCATTAGGGATTTTTATGTTTATCTTGTTAATCTTTCTCTTCCCTCTTTCCCTCATCCTCATATCTCTTTACCCTTATATTCTTCCTCACTTTCCACTCTCATGTCACATATAATCTATATTTCCTCTCCCACATGTTTAAGTTTTGCTTTTTACATGCATGATGACCTTTCCAGGTTCATGACTTGCATCAATGCTCACATAAATTCATATTTATGAAGTAAAACCTAGACCATGTATATGAGAGGAAACATACAGTATTTGTGTTGCCAAGTCAGGGTTATATCAATATAATAATGTGAAAAGCTGTATAATTTTCCAAAATTTTTATGATATTATTTTTCTTTACCATTTATTGAAATGTAATAATGTGCGTGTACATTGTGTATTTGGATAGGTCTACCCATTCATTTTGGCAGCCTTGTCAGTAAGTTACATCTGACTACCTTGATGGATACCTTGAATGGCTTTTCTTACATTTGACTTTGCCTCCTTTGATTTTTTTCCTTTAAAAAAGAAAGAAGGGTAGAAAGAAGTATGAAGGAAGGAAGTGTGGAATAGGAAATAAATATTGGAGGAAGGGAGGCTGGATGGAAAGTAGATTAGGAAGGAAGAAAAGAGGAAACATTAAGCCACAGGAACACTGTAGTCTGTGACCAGTAGATGCAATGTCTTCTCTTACTTGAGGTAGTGGAATGCACTGTCCCAAAGAAGGAAGTGTATATTATAGGCAAAGAGAAGAGAGCTTTTAATAAAGCAGATATAGTGTTTACCTTAATTGTTCTAGTATTGATAAAAAAAAACCCTCTAGAGTCAGAAAGTGAGACAAAACCCTGATAAATTCAAGGAACAGCATAGGGACAATTAGCTGACCATACTCACCACATTTTCTGAATCCAAAAGCCCAATTCCTCTGCCCATCCTTCTCTTGGCCTGTTTCTCTCTATCTGACTTTTCCTCAGTCCTCCAACATCTCTATGGCTAATCCCGGTCAGCCTATTGCTCACTCTGTCTATGAGTCAAGGTTGCTTCACTGGTACATCAATGTGGCAGTTTTAACCATTTTCCCACCACAGAAAAGTAAATCGTGAGAGTCAGCATGGTCTATCCGAGAGAGTAGACTCATGAGTGCATAACATTATCAGTTGAAGATTTTATTAAGGTGGGCATGAAAATTGTTTTCAGAGAAGGTGAGGCAAACTTTAGGTGAGAAGCTGCACTCCACCTTCACAGGTCAACCAAAGAAGTAAGTAGCTACATTTGGTGACTCCAAGTCTGTAATCAATTCAAAGGTTTCAGCAAGCTGTCAAACTCCAGTAATTAACTGTGTCTCCTGTGCATCTAAGTGAGGTAACTAACTGTGACTACTGTGAATTTATGTTGTGTTAGTTTAAGTCAAAAAGGCACAGGTAACTGCAATTACTATACTTAAGTTCCAACAGCTCAAAGCCCTAGCTAATTTTCTGGTTTATTTTCATATAAGCAATGGCAAGCACTTGAGGATTGTTTCCTGAAACATTGCATCTAAAATATTTTAGATGCTTCATTGAGAATCAGCTTGCTATTTAACCCCCTAACCCTTGCTTACCCACACAGAAGGACCAACACTGTGAAGGTCTATAAATAATGTCCCATTTGATTTCTCTGCTTAAATGCATCCATAGCATTTCTGTATCTCTGGAAGATACTGTTCTCAGTTTGATGGCTTAGATGCTTCTTGGGAATTTGATGCTTTATTTTATTTGTAAATAAAGTAAGTATATGTTCTTTGGCAGTGTTGCTTTGCATTGGAACCACAAAGCTAAAAGAGGTAGTAAGATACGTTTTGTGATAGAAGTGGGTCTTTGTGGAAGGAATATATGAGACATGTTGATTGTAGATGGCTCTTCACTCCTACTTCAACAAAAGCATCCCAGGCACAGAGTTAGTAGAAAAGGTGACATATGCATAGTTGAAACTTTTCTACAGTATTACTAGTAATTGTTTACTTAAATTCATTGAACTGAGTATCACAATCTCACATTTCTTCTTTAAACTAACAAGAAGACTATGCCTGTTAATCATGTATATATATATATACATGATTATATATATGATTATATATTATATATATAATAAAGCTGAATATATATATCCTTCAACTATTTTTGCAGCTTTTAAAAATGTAAGTGTATCTTTCATAGTAACTGCTTCTGAAATAAGAAATAAATTTTAGGAAGACATCAATGATTTCAATGATGTGTTCTATTTAAACGAACCACACCAGGTAACTAAAATTTTAAATACCAAACAAAAATGAATGTGTATATTTGATGAATTTGATGAATTATTTGTCTTAAAATTCAAGTTCTTAAGTTGTGAATAGTTGTAAAATTGGCTTTAATAATTTTGCTGTATATTATATTCTTTCTGGACAAAGAATTGTGACATTTACAGTTATTCTAAAGGAGTTTTTAGCAGTCCCCCAAATAGTATTTTTGTACGTTTCTAGTGGTATGCTACTCTGTAACAATGTAATATCATGTCACTAGATCTAGATGTCTCTAGATCCCAATCATTCCATGACTGAATACTAAGTCTTTGTGTACACAAATCCCGGTGTGTTTACAGGACAGGAGCTATGTGTCCTGGAGGCGGGACTGAATGAGGAAGCAGATTCTCAGGGAGTTCACTGACCTATGACAGTTCACATACTAAGTATGCTGTCAACCTGATAGGGAAGATGCCTTTAACTGCATATAATAAACTGTACAATTCTTGTAACCCTTCTGACTAGAGTCCTTAATCTGAAATTATTTCCGAACTTCGTATTGCTTATGAAGAGAGATGTACAGATTTCACCCACACAAGGAAATATTCTCTTTGGCAAGCGTCCAGTCAACCCAAGTCTTAGCCACCTGGGCTCCATTCCTGTGATTCATTTATATTGAGGGACTGTGTACACAGCATAGGTAAGGGATGGAAGCCTGGCTGTAGAGGACAGAAGACATTAAAATTCTAGAAATATTGTCATACATTGATCAAAACCAATCATGAAGACTGAAGGCATTTTGCTTTGTTTGTAAAAGTGAAATAGAACTTAAATGATGCTGGAATAAAGGCTCAGTTGATAAAGTTCTTGCCTTGCAAGCCTGAGGACCTAAGTTTGGTCCCAGAAACCATGAAAAAAATATAGAAAGTGTGTGTTAAATGCTTGCACTCCTATTACATACACACACACACACACACACACACACACATGTACACACAGATACAAACACACATAGAAAAATATAAAACAAAGAAAAATAATGGTGGCATGCCAGCAGAACCAGAAATAAAGATAACAATTTGAAATATTCTATAAATATAGGTATATTAATCAGAAAGGGTATCACATTTGCACTGGAAGGCCAAAGACTTAGTAATGAAGTGTAAATAATAAAGAGTATTTCCCCACTGCCTAAATCCAGAGGGCTTTCCTCAGATTCAACCTCTCCTCTTAGTTACCCCGATTTAATATTAAGCATCATTTTGATGAAAATGTAGAAAGAATTCAGTTCAATATAAAAATACACTTTTCCATACATTACCATCACCTGTTTAGCCCTAGAAGTCATTGCTAAGGACAGGAAAACGTTTAGAATGGGCTGCTGTGGTCAGAGTCATATGGTGGCATTTGCAATTTTACCTGAACACTTTCAGTTTTATAAAATTGGGAAAAGCCCAAGTGTTCAGCTTTGTCCCTTGCTAGCTGGTTAGAGATCTGTCGGGGTGGTGTTTTGGTTAGCATGGAGAATGAAACACTGCAAGTGATAGAAATGCATTTCCCAAGCAAGTAGTCTGATAAAACAACCATAATTTTAAAATTATGTGATAAAGAATCTCTTTTTTAAAAAAATAGGTCATTTCCCAAAATCTCTTTTAATTTCATTTAAGTCTTCCATTAACTATAATCTCTTCCTTTGCTGCCTCTTCACGTCATGCTCTGCTAAGCCTGGAATAGAGCCTTGACCTTACCAAATGTGTCAAATATCTTTAGATCTATTGTCTTCCTATGTTTTTCTCTTTGCCATCTTTTAATCCCTTGAACTTCATTGTTATTATTACCCAGAAGCTAAGCTTGTTGATAGTGTCTACTTAGATCCATTACTCTAAAGCTAAAAATATATCTGTCTTAGGACTCCCACAGAAGCTGTCCTGAAGTATAGCGTTTGAAATCCAGTCTCTGGACTCAACAACTGGAGCTCCTTGATCTTCACCAACCATTACCAATTACACATTCTTCCATCACTTTTGGTTGAAACTCAATAATTTTCAAAGCAGCATCTAGAGAAAAAACTGGGCATTGAGGTAATTATATATGTATTATCTGAAAGGAAAAATATTATTCACTGAAAGATCTCAATAAAATGCATTTGTGAAATCCTAGTTTAAGAAAATTATTTTGTTGTAGATCATTTCAAACATGTAATATAATAATTCACAGCTTGAATCTTCAACACAGGTCAAAATATGTCTTCTATTTATATTATATTATATTTATAATAAAATAAACCATTTTTGTTTTATGTCTTTGTATAATTATAATTAATGTAAATAGAGTGACATTCATGTGGACTCAAAATATTGGCATTAAGTATTTCAATGAAGCAAAAAAACATTTTCCGGAGACTCTTTATATTGAAATTCATTCATCTCAATCCTTCTATACCCACATCCTTAGACAACCTTTGCTCCATTCTACTTTTAATTAACTTGAGTATTCTACACTATCATATAAATAGAATCATTTTGTTATAACCCTTTCACTTGGCATAACTCATTGAAAGATAATCCAATTTCATGTGTGTGTGTGTGTTGTTTCTTCTCTTCTTTGTCACTCCATAATAATTCATTGAATGGCTATGTAACACATCTTTACTCACATGTTGGCAGTCATTTGGATATTTTATATTTGTAGATTATGTTAGAGAAAGCATCTTTGGAGATGTGCATATGTTTTAGGTAAAAATGTGTTCTCATTTTTCTTTTTTTAAATTTAAATAACTTTTTTCCATTTATTTTACATACCAACCAGTTGTACATACCTCCCTCCTTTCCTCCCATTCTCTTCCCTTTCCCATTTAACCTTCAAAACCCCATCCACTTCCTTTCCACCTCCAGGCCTCACACGGGCTTGCACAAAGCATGGCACATCAAGTTGAGGCAGGATGGAGCTCATCCCCTTACATTGAGTTGGGGCCAGGTAATCCAGCTTGCAGAACAGGTTACCAAAAGCAACCTGAGCACTACAAAGAGGTCCTGCTCTCACTGTTAGAAGTCTTAGTAAGAGACCAACTATATGTATGATTTTCACACACATGCAGAAGGCCTAAGTCCATCCCATGCAGGCTCCGTGATAGTTGGTCCAGTGTCCATGAGCTCCTGAGAGCTTGGGTCACTTGTCTCTGTGGATTTCCACATCATGACCCCTCTTGCTGTTACAATACCTCCTTCCTTCCTTCCTTCAGCAAGACTTTTGGAGCTCAGCATAGTGCTTGTCTGTGGATCTCTGCCCTCATTCACCAGGGTCTCTAATAGCAATTAGGGAAGTCACCAATAAACTTACAATAGATGACCAGTTCTAAGAGTCACTCTAGTTCCCATCCCTCCATTCCCCTAACCTCACCCCCAGTTTAACCAGGAGGTCTTTTCTACTTCCACTTACAAGGGAAATTCTTGTATACTTCTCTGGACACTGCTTGTTTTCTAGTCTCTCTGGGGCTATTGATTGTAGGTTAGTTATCTTATACATTTTTCCCTAATAACCACCAATTAGTGAATACATACCATGTTTGAATGTATGGGTCTGGATTACCTCACCCAGAGTGATTTTTTTCTAGTTCCATTCGTTTGTCTGCAAATTTCATGATGCCATTGATTTTTACAGCTGAATAGTACTCCATAGTGTAAATGTACGACATTTTTCTTATCCATTCTTCAGTTTAGAAACATCTAGGTTGTTTCCAGGCTCTAGTTACTATGAATAAAGTTGCTACTAACATAGTTGAGCAAATATCCTTTTAATATGACTGTGCATCCTTTGTGGGTATGCCTAAAATTTGTGTGCCAGGTCTGAGGTAGATTAATCTCCAATTTACGAAGAAACCACCATACAGATTTACAAAGTGGCTGTACATTTTATACTCCCACCAGAAATGAGGGACTGTTCCCCTTATTCCACATCTTCTCCAACATAAGCTGTCATCAGTGTTTTTGATATTAGCCATTCTGACAGGTATAAGATAGTATCCCAGAGTCATTTTGATTTGCATTTCCCTGAAGACTAAGGATGTTGAGCAATTTTTAAAGTGTCTTTCAGCCATTTCAGATTATTCTGATGATAATTCTCTGTTTAGATATGTACCCCATCTTTAAAAATTGGATTATTTGATATTTTTGATGTCTAGTTTCTTGAGTTCTTTATGCATTTTGGATATCAGTTCTCTATCAGATGGGCTGGTCAGGATCTTTTTTCACTCTATAGGCTGCCATTTTGTCTTATTGATAGTGTCCTTTGCCTAACAGAAGCTTCTCTGTTTCAGAAGGTACAATTTGTTAATTGTTGATCTCAGTGTCTGTGCTACTGGTGTTATATTTAAGGAAGTAGTCTCCTACACCAATGTGTTCAAAATTACTTCCCACATTGTCTTTTTTTTATTTTTTTTCTCATTTTTTTATTAAAGATTTCCATCTCCTCCCCTTCTCCTCCCCCCGCCCTCCCCTCCTCCTCCCCCTCCCTCCCCTCCCCTCCACCCACACCCCCACTCCACCTCTCTCCAAAGACAAAGAGCCATCAGGGTTCCCTTCACCATGTTCAGTCCAAGGTCCTCCCAGCTCCCCCTAAGTCCAGGAAGGTGAGCAACCAAACTGACAAGGCTCACAGTGAGCCCGTCCATGCTGTAGAGTTCATGTTCATTGCCATTGTCCTTGGTTTCTCAGTCCTCCTCCACCGTCAGCCACGTTCAGAGAGTCCGGTTTGGTCCCCTGTTCCATCAGTCCCACTCCGACTGGACTTGGTGTCCTGTATTAGGTTCCGTGTAACTGGATTTATGTTGAGGCCTTTGATCTACTTAGACTTGAGGTTTGTGCATGGGGATAGATATGGATCTGTTTCCATTTTTCTACATGTCAGCATCTAGTTATGTCAGTACCATTTCTTGAAGATATTTTCTTTTTCCACTGTATAATTTTGGCTTCTTTGCCAAAAATCAGTGTTCATAGTTGTGTATATTTATGTCAGGGTTTTCTATTCAATTCCATTGATTCACGGGTCTGATTTTATGCTAATGCTATGCTGCTTTTATTACTATAGCTTCATAGTAGAGTTTGAAGTCAAGAATAATGATCTATCTAGAAATTTCTGTATTGTACAGGATTGTTTTTGCTATTCTTGGTTTTTTCCTTTGATTGTTTGTTTTATTTTGTTTTTCCATATGAAATTGAGTATTGTTTATTTGAGGTCTGGCAAGAATTGTATTGGGATTTTGATGAGGATTACATTGAATCTGTCCATTGTTTTTACTATGTTAATCCTACTAATCTATAAGCATGGTAGTTCTTTCTATTTTATGATATTTCTTTAAATTTCTTTCTTTAAAAACTTAAAGATCTTGTCATACATGTGTTTCACTTGTTTGGTCATAGTTACCCCAAGTTATTTTATGTTATTTGTGACTATTGAAAAGGGTGATACTACTCTGATTTCTTTCCTATCATTATAATGATATAACTTATCATTTATATATAGAATGTCTACTGATTTTTTTAAATTCTTCAGTCACATTGCTGAAGGTGTTTATCAGCTGTAGGAATTCCCTGGTAGAATTTTTGGCATCACTTATGTATACTATAAAACATCTGTAAAGTTTGATTTCTTCCCTTCCAGTTTGTATCCCCTTGATCTCCTTTTGTTGTCTTATTGCTCTAGCTAGAATTTCAAGTAATTTATTGAATAGATATGGAGAAATTTGACAGTCTTGTCTTGTTCCTGAGTTTAGTGGAATTGCTTTCGTTTCTCTCCATTTAATTTGTTGTTGACTGTTGGCTTGTTTTATATTACTTTTATTATGTTTAGATATGTTCCTTCTGTCCCTGATGTCTCCAAGACCTTTGTCATGAGGGATGTTGTTTTTGTCAAAGGGTTTTTTTTTAATATCATGTGTCTTTTTCTTTCATTTTGTTTATATGGTGGATTACATTGACAGATTTTTGTATGTTGAACCATTTGTACATTTCTGGGATGAAACCTAATTAATCATGGTTGATGATTGTTTTGATGTGTGTATTTGTTGTTACATGGTTTTGTCTTGAATATTCAAATTAAAAGGTTTTTTTCTAAACAATTAGTTCTTACTTGGGAGAAATGTTTCTACCCACCTGATTTTTGTCAGTGTCAGTAAGCACAGTTGATTGTCACAACTGAGCAAGTACAGAGATACTACAGACATGCACTCAGTAGAGGCTGAGGTCATCACTAAATACTACAAACACACCAGCCAGGCCATGCAATGAATTATCGATCCTAAGAAGTCTCTGGAGCTTCATATTTATTGTATTCTATTTGGATTTTTATTTTTATGGTGTATGTCTGTTTACCCAGGTTAGTCACCTTGGAGGACAGAAGAGAACATCCAATCCACTTTAGCTATAATTCAAAGCTTTTATAAACTGCCAAATGCTGGTACTGGGATTCACACTATGGCCCTCTGTAAGAGCAAAGAGAACTCTTAGTCACATGTGTGTGAAGGTCAGAAGGAAGGAGAAAATGGAAGGGGGAAATGATGTAATTAAAATTTAGAAAAATAATAACCTATTGATAAAAGTTATTGTTTTCAGTTTTGCAATTTATTTTTTGCTTAGCCATGGATTCTGTGTAAACAACATTGTATTTAAAACTTTTGTTTACATTTTCAGTGAAAGAACCACTTTTATGTTTGTCTGAGTGCAATGCATTTTTCATTTGGATATATATATATATATATATATATATATATATATATATATATGTAAATGTACCCTTGTAGAATATTACTTTATGTGAAGGTGTGTTACATTTGTTTCTGCTGCCTTTGTATATATGTATATTTGTGAGTATATATACACATATATAGTCTGTATATATGTGTGTGTATGTTTATATATATATATATATATATATATATATATATAAAACTTTTCACTATCTTTAAGAAATGAGTCAATAACAGATTTGCTGTAACTTTCTTTATGTTTGTTGTGATGGGTTTATTGTGCTTTGGTATCTAAGTCTATATGCTTTTAATCAGCTTATCTTATTTACCAGCCAATATGAAATTTCTGGAAAAGCTATTCTTTTCAAGTATATTTCTAAACTTTTCACTTCCCTCTTCAGAGAATTTAAATTCATTACAACAGGCAAATAATCATGTGCCTCAGCTCCATGGTGTCCCATTTGAAGATTTTTTTCTAAGTAGATTCTGTTGCTCTTTTCCAATTGATTTATCTTTGGTTCTTCAATAATGATGTCATGAATCACATACACTACATATTTCAGCATAGACTGAATTTTCAACTCCTGTGCTTTAAGTCATCTTAGTATCCCTTTATATCTTTAGATAGCATATTAAAACTTTCCCTTTGTTAGATATGTGGAATACAGTTTAAGTACTATCATTTAATATAGCAATTCTGGCTTTTTATGTATTTGTTAAAATGTTATACTAATTGTTATTTTTCTGATTCTTTTCATTACCTGAAAATCATTAATTGGATGAGACATTGTGGGTTTACTTTCTTGTGCAGACAAATTTTAATTCATTACATACATCTACATAAGATGGATTGTTTGGGGCGACAGTTAAACTTGTTAGAGTTTTATTTCATCCCGCCTTTTCTTATTCTTTGTTATTTAAAAATACAACAGCTTGCAGTTAGTAAAATTTGTCATTACTATTGCTGGAGTACAGGCTTTTGAAAAATTCGTAGTCCCCATGCCTGGATCATGAGATGTGTTTAGTCAGACTGAGAACACTTGAAGTGATTCCTGAGTGTCTCTGAGTTGTGCTAACTTTGCGTACAGTTTTCTTTAGTGGTTTTCTCCTCAGGCTTAGGTAGTTGCAAAATATTTTGTTGCTATTCTGTACTCATAAGACTGTTTTTATGGGATGTCTTATAGATCTTAACAGTACTGGGACTATAAAACTCTTGTCTGGTATTATCTCCATTCTCTCTGATTCCCTTCTCTTTGGTCCCAACTCTGTCTCTGTCAAACTAGCAGCTCTTCCTCCTCACTTCAGAGGCTGCAAGACACAGCATGATACCCCATCAGATGTTTTGGTAAACAAGTATATTTGTGGAACTAACCTGATTCTTGGGTATCATATATTGGCTGTCGTTGCCTGATGTAAAGTGTTTTCAGAACTATTGTCTTTTATATTTTATTGGTTTTGTGTTTTTAAGATGTTTCTAACAACATTTAAGTTCATCTACTACCACCTTGATGAACAGCATAAGTCTTTTTATCAAATAATAATATTCCAGAAAACCAAACATCAAAAATTTCCATAGAACAAAGCAAAGGCACCTAAAAGTATTTAAAGATCCATTATCACTGAAAGCAATAGAGCGGAGACGAGAAGGACATTTAAATTTTCATTGCTCATCAAAGATTTGCACAAAGACCATTTTGCACTTTTGCAAATATATGTGTTTACTTACTCATGAGTAGTAAAATTGTTTTACATATTAATGAATAAATAAAAGCTTTCTTCTGTATGCACTGCATGGAAAGATACTTTACCACTGAGCTAGCTCTTCGATCACTATTTAGAACTTTGAATGAGCTATGAGATAAAAATCAAAGATATATAGTAGCAGATTAACACAAATATATTTCATAGATATGATGAATCACAGAGGTCCTGGAGGACACAGCTTGGAAATATGGAGACTGGCATAAGCCCGGTCAGCATTTAGAGAAAGGAAGTCTACTGAAGTGTCTTTTTACTTCTTCGCCCATAAAAGAAGGGTTATTTGTAACACACGTTCCCAATTTTCTATAACTAATTCCTATTTCCCTCTTATAAAAATTAAAGATGCCCCAGAATATTTAATAATATCATACAAAATAAATGAAGTATAGGAATTGATGGGGTGAGCAATAAAGACCCACTTGGTTATTACTATTATATATAAATAGATCTCTCTACATATGTGAGAAGAATCAGGGAAAAATAATGACAGAATCTGAAAGAATAGAACAATGTAAAAACTTCAAGCAAATAACACAATGTAATGTCACAGTAAGAAAAAAATTATTTGGGGGACCCAGAAAATATGTTTCATTGTTAAGTCAAGAGTTGGCGAAATAACAAGTGAGACAGTGTCTGAAAATGTGACCCAGAATTGCACTGATTTTCTGTTTTCTATGTAACATTAAAATATTGGAGAAGTCAGAAAAGCAAATTAATAAACTGTGTAAAATAGAATGGAAAGAAAGTCTCCAAGCTCCTAAAGTAATACAACAACAAAAAGAGATAGAGAACAGGGAAAAGTTAGAAGTATGATATATGACTGACTAATTTGGGAATTGTGTGTGTGTGTGTGTGTGTGCGCGCGCGCGCACGCGAGAGCACATGCACACGTGTCTATGTAAATATGTATTTATTAATTTGAAGATAATGAGAAAGGATAATTAGTTTAAAATATGCATTTTAAATTTTTTGATAATACACAGTCATTTACACGACAATCTTATTAAATGTGTCATGGTCTTGTAAGACTTCTAAACTTTAAGGAGAAATAAATCACAGATATTATTCAGGTATAAAATTGGATTATTGTTAAATTAAAAAGTTATGGATTAATTTTCTTCAAAATTAAATCTTAGGAAAATGATATTTTTAGATGTAGACAAAAAATGACCTATTCACCTTTTATTTTGACACAGTGTTAAAGGGAAATGATGGTGTCCGGCCTGCTCTGAGCTGCTCCATACTCAGCTGTATCCCCGCTGCCCGCCATGGGCTCCTGACACTTTACCACAATGTTCTATCTGATTTCTATTCTATTCCTCAGTCTCTACACATTCTGAAACCATCCTATCTGTGTGATGAATTGGATGTGTTTAGAATTATATCCTATATTTTGATAACTTAGAAAATCTTTAATGAATTTACAATAGTAATTTTTTCTTTTGTCATTATAGTTGTTTTATTCTCTCAGGCAATACATCCTGGCCTTCCCTCTAAGTTTCCCTTCCCTCTCTTCCTCTAACTTTCCCCTACATTTCTCCTTTCCCCCAAATCCATTCCTCCCCCTTTTCTCTTTAGAAAAGAGCAGGTCTCCCAGGGTTATCAACAAAATACAATGCAACAGGTTACAACAAGACTAGGCAGAACCGCTCATATCAAGACTGGACAGGCAACCCAGTAGGAGGAAAAGGCTCTGTGAGGCATGTGGAGGAGTCGGAGGTATCTCCACTCCCATTGATAAGTACCCCACAAGAAAATTAACTACTAAAATCCTTCCTCCTCTTCTACTGCAGGATTCCTTGAGCGCCACTTAATGTTTGTCTGTGAATCTCTGTTTCTCTTCCCACCAGTTTTTAGATGTCTTACTTGTTTGTTTTATGAGACAGGATCTCACTTAGTCAAAGCAGATCTCAAACTCTGAATGTAGCTCCTGCTTCATCCTCCCAAGTGTTAAGATTGTGAATGTACATCACAGTGCCAGGCTAGCGATTCTTTCTGGTGTGTTTGTGTGTGTGTGTTTTCTTCAGTGAATAAATTTATTTTTTGTTGAGGTTGTGAAAAGCTATTTTTTACATTGCTTTTTTTTGGTATAAACAATTTCATTAGAGTTATCTTATACCCTGATTAAATATGCAAAATATGCAATTATCCAAAATATACAGAAAAATTGATTTATTTGAATTTATTTGCAGGAAATCCAAACATCTTTAGAATATCTCTCTTTCTCCCTCTCTCTCTCTCTCATACACACATTACTTTTTGGTTTTTTTGTTTGTTTGTTTGTTTTTCAAGTCAGGGTTTCTCTGTAGTATTGGTGCCTGTCCTTGAACTAGCTATTATAGACCAGGCAAACCTCAAACTCATAGCTATCTGCATGTCTCTCCCTCCTGAGTGCTGGGATTAAAGGTGTGTGCCACCACTGCCCGGCTTAATTTTTTACTTTATAAAAAAAGTCATCACATTTTATTGTGATTTCAATTTTTCAGTTCCCTAATGACACACAAAATTGATCATTTTCGCATGTCCATTTGCCATCTATCTTGTTTTTTCCTTTTTGAAATTATTTTTGTAATTTTATCATTTAAACATTTCTCCCTTTCCTTTCCTCTCCGCAAACCCTTCCATATAAACCTTCTTAATCTCTTATAAGTTCATGGCCTCTCTCTCTCTCTCTCTCTCTCTCTCTCTCTCTCTCTCTATATATATATATATATATATATATACACACACACATACATATAGTGCTCAGTCTATATAACATGGTCCATTTGTATGTTTCCAAGGCGGATCATTTAGCACTGAATAACCAATTTTGTGGATTCTTCCTGGGCAAAACTGTTACTTCTCCTCTCAGCATTCCTTATTCCTTTGTGTGTGACTGAATCTTCTGGACTTTTCTATTGCATACCCATTAGTGTCACCCTGTCTCATCTCATGTTTAGATAGTCATACTGGTGACATTTTATGGGTGCTGCTTCCTACCTTATTAGGTGACACAGTCTCACAGGACTGTGTCTTCATGACCTTCTGACTCTTACAATCTTTGTCCATCCCCATTTCCACAAGTTCTCTAGAATAACTGCACTACATGCCGGGCGGTGGTGGCGCACACCTCTAATCCCAGCACTCGGGAGGCAGAGGCAGGTGGATCTCTGAGTTCAAGGCCAGCCTGGTCTACAAGAGCTAGTTCCAGGACAGGCTCTAGAAACTACAGGGAAACCCTGTCTCAAATAAAACAAACAAACAAACAAACAAAATAACTGCACTACATTTCTAATTTTTTAATTGTCTTCTTAGTAGTATATTAGTTTTCTTTCATTCTGCATTTTATAATCTTCTACTATGTGAAAAAATCGTTAATTCCAACTATTTTAGCATGTAAAGTCAACATGTTAATTATTCTCTCTGCTCATCTAATTATCTGAAATATGTTCATGTATATGAGTGTGTGAGATTGAAATCTTTGTACTAGAAGGGAAGAAACCTTGCAGTATTTTTATTTAACTTAAAAGTAAACTCAATATAATTAATTCAAGTATATGTTCATAGATTAGATTTTAAGTAGTGTTACATTAAGTAACTAGCATTGCATAAGTAAATTTTAAAATAATTTTATTTTTATGATTGAGTATCAAACTCTGAACCTATTTGTCTTTTTAAATAATTTTAAGTAGACCTTTTAAAATTTTTAAATGTGGTAAAACTTTTTGGTAAGTTCTAGGTAGTATGGCTTTTTTCATTTGAAATAGGTTTTACATTTATATTATTTAAAAATATCATTTTAAATAATTATTCATTTCTCTCTCTCTCGTGTGTGTGTGTGTGTGTGTGTGTGTGTGTGATGCCTTTTGCTTCATGTAATGCACATGTACATACTGACACATCACAGCACTTATGGTGTATGTAGAGTTTGAAGACAACTTATGGAAGAAAAAAATCTTTATATAAAGTCATCAGACTTGGCAATAAGTGCCTTCACTTATTGAGTTGTCTCACTGACCCTAGTTCATTAATTCTTAATCCACATAAATAGTTGTACATTTTCAATCATTTTTTTATTGTTTTATTTTTGATATTTGACATCTAAACTTGTGTCTGGAAGTCTGACAAAATTAAGTCATTAAGTCTCAATGTAACATGTATATTTCATTGAGTTATTTTGATTTGTAAAATGTTGTGTACTTAATAGGTGGTGTGGTGGGCTGTGGATTATTATATTGTTGCTGTTTATCTTTCCCAATCTGCTTTTGATTTGTTTCTTAATCTCAGCATTAAGCATGCCAATTGAAATACATAGCAGTGCCACTTGCCTATTTCGTTTTCTTTCCATAAAAAGAATGCTCTCAATATTACTATAAAATACAGTTTGCTATAGTTTTATGTGGATGGATTTTATCTGATTAAAAAATAAACTTGTAAAGCATTCTGTCAAAGAATTGCAGAAAAACCCAACATGAAAAATGAATCATAAATAATTATCCTTTTCAAAGGAGAAAAGATAAAAAATGTATAGTTGCTGTAGATACTTATTTAGATAATAGATATTTGAAACTGTTCTCATTAACTGGTTTTCTGGGATGAACATATCCTAGAGAATAAGTATGTTAACTGCAGGATGAGGAGCTTGTATTGTTTTTGGAAAACATATTCATCAAAGCACTGTGGATTTATTTGTGTTAAGTCAGAGAACTGATGAAATTCTTGGTTTTAGATGGGCAGGTCCTCTGATATAATAAATGTTCTATGTGATTAATACTTCATCTACTTTGTAATTTACAGTATGGGAAGTCTCGTTTCCTTGTATAAGCATTACAAGTTGTCAAGTCCCATCCAGAATCTATGAGGAAGAAAAGGCAGTCTGCAGCCTAATAAAGACACTTTAAGGAGCTGAGGCAGACGGTTCACGAGGCTGAGGGTGGTGTTTCCTACACAGGAAACTTCCAGGGACAGCTGTGCCCTTGACCTGCACAATGAGATCCTCTGCTTTCTTTTTTTCCATAGGGAAAGAAAAGAACAATTTGATGACTTGAATGAAAATGCCCCCCACCCAGGTTCACATATTTGAATATTTGGTTCCTAGTTCCTAGAACTCTTACTGAAAAGATTAGGGCATGTGCCTTGCTGGAAGATCTGTATCCCCGAGGGTGATACAACTTTGACGGTTCAAAAGCTCCTGCCAGTCCCTCCCCTGACCCCCATCCCCATGTGTAACTTGAGGACCAGATGTGGGCCCTGAGCACCAATCACCAGCACAGCATGTATATTTTCTCATAGTTTGTGGGAAACGAAAGTCACAAGACAGAAACTTGACTGAGAATCCTGAAGAAAGAATGCAGGTCCTCATTCCGTGTCACACATCATTCTACTGGTGCTGCTGTCTCTTAGGAAAACACCGGGTCTACTGTTTTCTGGAAGGGTCCTTGTGGCTGATATTTGCATTTCTAATGTTTTACCCTTCCATCTACAGTCACTCCACTGGTCTCCACTGCCTAAATTTTCCAAACAGAAAGTGAGTCTCTATCATTCTTCCTCCCACTAGTTTTCATGGGAAAGTGCAAGCTTCCTATTTAGGTATCCCATTTCTTGTCTTTTTATACGTGCTATTCAAAACACTCTGGGTTTAAAATGCAATCTTACTGGTTTATTTCTTTCTAATTTTCCATTTCAGTGTAAAACACTTTCGAGTGTCAAGTTTCTTTTCAAATATACACTTTGTGAAGAAATGCATTGATCTCTATTTGTTTTGTGATTTCTTATATTTCACAGGTGAAGAATTGTTATCTGAAAACCAAAATATATGAATTCAACTAAAGTATGGGAACCACAAATCTTCTATGTTGATAACATCTCTCTTAAGTAACCCCAGTTTGAAGTGGATCCCATTAAAACAAATATAAACATATAAATGCAAGTTTAATAGAAATCATACCTGGCAATTAGAAATTTTAATCAAGTAGATGTATTTCCTTTCAAAACAGCCAACTAAAAATATTCTTCAGGCTCCAAATAAATTGATTCTCAAAAACAGAGACTCTAGAAAGTCCTTTGGAAATGAAATTAACTTCTGCCAAAGCAACCACTTCTGTGTGTGGAAGCCTAGGGCAGTAAGCTGGCCCACAATGTAGAATTTAGGATTAGAATTGTGGAAGTTCTAAGAACTATTATATTATTCCTATCTTAATATGATTGTGATGATAATGTTGAGGGTGATGATAAAGAAGATGAGGAGAAGGAGGCTGTTGCTCTTTAGATGGAAACTTAAGTGTGAAATGAAAGCTTGGCAGAGGCAGATGGTTTATAACTGTTTATAATACACAATGTTTTAGGATACAGAAGGTTGTTTATTGAACATGGCAACCTATGAGGTACCAGGAAGAACAATTCATCACTGAAAAATGAAGGTCAATGGAAAGGCCAAGTGTATCACACACAATCCTTAGTGATAGAGCTGATTGATACCACAATAAACTCCTCTTGTAGAAATATTTATAAGGGGAGCAAATATGGACACCTCACCAAACTTGCTGACTCATGAGGTGGTTTTATGTGCCACTGTGCCTTATGTGGTTACAGCTCTACAGAGAGGGAAGGCACATCTGTGAAGCATTGCTCTGGGTCCAGAATCGGATCATCCTCAAAGCAATGAGCACACATGTGAGTAACAACACTTTCAGTGAAGGAGTCGAGTGTGAGAAAGAGGAGTGACTTTCTGCAGCTCTGAGCTGCCATCAACGCTGCCTGCTAAGAGGCCAGGGATGAATTATTGCTAATGGTACATGCCTACCATTATTTGGGTTCCAAACACAGATGGTAGCACACTGGAAGCATCGTTGCATTCATTTAAAGATTAGAAATAGTGTGACTTAAAAAAGAAGGAAAACAGAAAGAGAATAAAAAGTAGAAAGGGAAAAAGGAAGCAACAGGTGAGAAATGGAAATCGGGGAATGAAGAATGAGAAGGAGGAGGAGCAATAGAGGGAAGGACAAGAAGAGAGGAAGTGAAGACAGAAGGAAATAAGAAGGGAAAAATGATCAAGGCTGCCCCAAGGCCCAGAATTTGGAAATGTTGACGCCTTTTAAGCATGCTTTCTACTTAACCTCTGTTGTTTCCAAAAGATGTTTATAATTATACCAATTTAGTGTAATTTACAATTATGCCCTTAAGATTAAAATAAAATCAGTAAGCGTGTTTAATGTAAAAACTTAACCGTTTTTAAAAATGGAACGTATATTAGAGAACAAAGTTCATATCTCTAATGATCTAATTTTTTAAAGAAATTTCTTCATTAACTTTAAGCTAACACCTTGAAAATAGTTATTTTTTACATGTTTATTAACAATATATAGCTACTACATAACTAAGAGTTTTGACTGCAGGCACCTAAAAATCTTACATCATAATTTAGAATTGACTCTACATCCAGCCTTCAGAAAGAAACTCGGCTCAATCAGCCGTACTATAAAAATAAACAAACCTGTGTTTGTCTGAAGTATTTCTATGCTAAATTTAAATGTTGGAGTCTAAAAAGAGGGTTTGTGCAAACATAAGACCCTGAGTAGACCCCAGCACCATGTAAATCATGGTGAACATTAGGAACATGGAGACAGATGTTTCTCATCCTAGACCTGAGGATGAAGAAACGGAGAAGCTTACAAGCCAGTCAGTTTTCTTCAATTGGGACATACCAGACTCAGAGAGAGACCCTGCCTAGAAAAGTAAAATGGAGCATTGTTACAGCAACCTGGTGTTGGATTCCGATCTTTTCACACAAAACAAATCATAAGAAAATAAAGCAAAAAAAGCAAACAAAGAACACACATTGATTGTTTTAGATGTTGACTATTAAGAATAGTATTAGATTATTTTTCCAGGTTTCTAGTGATTACACTCAAGTGCCTTTCCTCCTTTACTTGGCTATGGACAATTTCTTTTGGTTCTTGCCCAAGACTTGCTGATGAGCACAGCCAATAGATTTGCAGTCAAAGAAGCCTTTCTCTCCGGATGTCTCTTTCCTCGCAACCTGTCTAGTATAGCATACAGTACAAAGAGCTCTATAAATGTCAATTTGCTTTCTATTCTCTGCATCATAATTTTGATGAGTGCTACTATCAGCCTCCTAGACATGGAGCCTTTCTTAAGATGTATCTTGAAACCCAGTTTTATTCTTACTACCTCTTTATAGACTTCTACTGCTTGTTTGATCAAAAAGCAACAGATGATACAACCTAGATTTCTGCTGTTATGTAAAATCTCTGTGATCTAATGTGGCATCCCATATCAATCAAACTTTACAAGTATAAGTGTCTATCCATGTCTAAATCTCTATATAGTAGTTACTTTTCTATGATAAACACCATGACCAAGGCAAATTATTAAATAAAGCATTTAATTGAGCTCACAATTCCAGCTCATTAGAGCCCATGATGGTGGAGTGAAAGCACCGAAGCAAGAACAACTGAGACCTTATACCACAAACTGCAGGCAAAGCAGGAACAAACTGGGGATTGCATGAGTCTAAAAACTCAAACCCTGGCCTTGGTGACACACTTCTTCAAGAAGACCAAACATTCTAATCCTTTGCTAAGAGTTCCACTAACTAGGGACTGACTGATGTGGGATTCTATGCTGAGAATATATTTTATTAGTTGAGAATATATTTTATTACCATTGGTTAATAAAGAAGCTACTTTGGCCTATGGCAGGACAGAATATAGCAAAGTGGGAAATCCAAGCAGACATAAGGGGGAAAGAAGGGAGATTCAGGGAGACACCATGTAACTGCCAAAGAGAAAGACACTGGAGCCTTACCAGTAAGCCACAGCCTTGTGGTGATACGAGATTAATAGAAATGAGTCAATTTCAGATATAAGAGCTCAATGGAAATACTCATGAGCTGAGCACTCAAATATTTGAGTTTATGGGGACATTTTCAATCAGACATTACACCCCAATCCTGGGTCCTCATAGACTCCTGGCCATTTCATCATGGAATATGAATTTAGTCCAAATTCAAAATCTCCATATCCATTCACACTCTCAACACTTTTAAAGTACAAACTCTCTTCTGGGATTGTAGGCAAGCCCTTCATCATTCACCTTTAAAAATCAAGAGGAAAATTACATACTTTTGAAATGTAGTGACATAGAGTATATGATAATACAAAAAAAGAGATAAATGGAGACATAGTGAGAAGATATACCAGACGAAAGCAGGAATAAAGCTCAGCAGGGTAAGTGAAATCTTGTAGCTCAATGTCCAATGTCAAATATGGTTCTATCCCTCCAGCTGCACTGCTCAGAAAGACTTTCTCGCTCTCCCTTTCTCTCTTGGGCTGGTTCCACTTCCTGTCTGCAGCTCTTCTTGGCAGAAATCCCACACTTCTGTCACCTCTAGCATGTTGTGATTTCTAATTTGTTGCAATTCAGGCATTACTTTCGCAGCTTTATGCGGTGACTCTCCTGTCACACTATAGGCCTCTGTGACTATCCATGAGTATGGGAGAAGATGAAATGGCCCTTTTACTAGTATATCCTTCATGACTCTAAAACCAGTACCACACAGATGACACTGAAGTTTGGCTACCAACTCAGGTTAATCAAGTAGTCCTTGGGTCACAATTGTAACGACTTTGATTGGTTGTCTTTCAGCAGCAGAAAATACCTTAGGCCCCCTTTTTCTTTAACAAATTTGAAGCTATTGGACACATACACCCTTTATTACAATACAGATAAGAATTCTCATTTATCTTGTTATTTCTTTCATTATACCAAATTTCCTAGTGCTCTTTTTTCTCTTTAAACTTGACATTTTGTATTTCTTTTTCCTCACTTTCTCCTTTACATAATAAACATGTATATGAATGATTACTAGTAACAACAAAGAGAGTCAACATTAGGCTATCTTGAAATCTCTACAACCAAAGAAATTAGTCCATTAAATTTATTTAGTTTTTTCCATTTTTAATTAAATTATGTAATTTTACAAATTTTCACCTCCTCCCATCCTCCCATTTCCCCTTCCCTCCCCCTACCCTTTACCCCTCCCTCTCCAGTCCAAAGAGCAGTCAGGGTTCCCTGCCCTGTGGGAAGTCCAAGTTCCTCCCACATCCATCCAGGTCTAGGAAGGTGAGGATCCAAACAGACTAGGTTCCCACAAAGCCAGTCCATGCAGTAGAATCAAAACCCAGTGCCATTGTCCTTGGCTTCTCAGTCAGCCCTCCTTGTTAGCTACGTTCAGAGAGTCCAGTCTGATCACATGCTCCATCAGTCCCAGTTCAGTTGGCCTTGGTGAGCTCCCATTAGATCAGTCCCATTGTCTCGGTGAATGGGTGCACCCCTCACGGTCCTGACTTTCTTGCTTGTGTTCTCCCTCCTTCTGCTCCTCATTTGGACCTAATTTAGACTCAGTCAAATTCTTAGGACAGGGCATAAGGCAATCATATTCTTTGTCAAAATATCACAAGAATAGCCTTAAGCTAGTTGCTATTAAAGCCCTTGTTTCCCTCTTAAACTTCTAGGTTTAGGCTTCAACAGTCCACTGAACTTTCAGTACTAATGTCTTTAAAGCCTCTATTAAGCTCTGTTTGCGGTGTTCAACTGCCTTGTCAACAGGGTCCTAATGTCTAACATAGTCAAGAAATAAAGAAGCAAAAAACAGAAATAAATGAAAGAAGAAATGGAGAGAGAGAGAGAGAGAGAGAGAGAGAGAGAGAGAGAGAGAGAGAGAGAGAGAGAGAGAGAGAAATAGTCGGGTCCATCAGAGCGATAACCAACTAGGGATACAACTTCTGTACTAGTTATTTCTTTGATCCTGCAATAAAACACCATGACAAATATAACTTATAACAGAAAGTTAAGTGAGCTTACTGTTCTGGAGGGTTAGATTCTGTGTTAAGGGGAGAAACCATGCAGCAGGAACAGAGGCAAGTTTGCCTCTTAAACTGGAAACAGAAGGGAGAGAGCCCAGTAACAATGGCATGAGTCATTTGAAATTTGAAAGTCCTCCACCTGTGCCTCTGACACACTTCCTCCAGAAAGGCCACACACACTAATTCTTTCCAAATATCTCTACCAACTGGGAACCAAACATAGAAACATACAGAACTATGGAAACCATTCTCATTCAAATCACCACCACCGAATTTCAACTCTTCCAAATCCTCTAGTCTTTGCCCAGATTCTATGCCCACTACTCTGTTTGCAGCAACACTAAGTTGGAGTTAAAATTAAAATCCAAAAATAAATAAATAAATAATAAAAGAATAAGGGGGGCTAGAGAGATGGCCCAGAGGTTAAGAGCACTGGTTGCTCTTCCAGAGGTTCTGAGTTAAATTCCCACGAACCACATGTTGACTCACAACCATCTGTAATGAGATCTAGTAACCTCTTCTGGCTTGCAGGGAAACATACAAGGAGAACACTGTATACATAATAAATAAATCTTTTTAAAAAATTTAAGAGCCAACTAATGCAACAAACACATGCAAGCACACACATACACATGCACAAACATATATGTACTGTTATTTTCATCATTTACATATATTTTCTATTAATGCATTAAAGAATAGAACTCAGAAGCATTTTTGTAATACATCTCAATTACGTTTGAAGTAGAGTGTAAGATTTAATAAAAACGTCTTCTGGGGTTTGGGAGAAGGCTCAGTAGGAAAAGTGCTGGATGATCGTTCAAGCATAAAACAAGGGTAGAGGTACCCAGCATCTATGCACAAAACCAGGCATACATCTATTTAAATAGCATTGTAGGAGCAAAACTGGATGGATACCCAAATTCACTAAGCAGCCAGTGTAGAGAATCAGTGAACTCTAGTTTAAATGAGAAATCTTGTGAGAAAATAAGGCAGGGTGCATGGGTACATGCACACAAAACAAAAAAGGAAACAGAATACTGTCTTTTTAATCTGCTGAACCCTATAATATTTTCACCAAGTCCTAGCCACATTGTTTTTGGGAAAAATGATATCTTTCTGTCATTTTTATAAATAATTGAATTGATTAAATGCTTGATTTCACCAAAGCCATAATGATAGCACATTTTCACAAAGGACACACTCATATGAAATTGCTAGCCTGAATGTAGTGAAGTTTACTTTTTCATTTATTCATTAGACATAAAAGAAGATGTGGAACTATCATATTCTCCTCTGAAAGTGTTTTTTATAACAAATGATAACTGTTTTGATAAATCTCTGAGCAGTGCACTGTCATCATAGAGAAAGTTTTTGGAATTTTTTTTTTAGATTTAGCCATATGTTATGTAGACTACTATGATACAATGATATCCATAAGTCCATGAAGTTCTGATGAGTTATTTAAGAAATAAATATTTGCTGTGTGTTTAAGCAATAAACTTAGCAGCAGCAGAAGAGAAAGAAAGAAAGAAAGAAAGAAAGAAAGAAAGAAAGAAAGAAAGAAGGAAGGAAGGAAGGAAGGAAAGAAAGAAAGAAAGAAAGAAAGAAAGAAAGAAAGAAAGAAAGAAAGAAAGAAAGGGCACTAAACTCATTGTGTCTCAAGTAGGCAAAGGGAGTGATTTATTACGGGATCGGTCAATCTGTAGACCTTTCCAGAAAAGAGTGAAAACTCATCTGTCTTCAGGCACAAGGAATGTGCAGTGTCTCAGAATAAGGCAAAGAGGTGCAGGGCCTGCACTGACCTGGAAACAGCACACTCCTCTTGAAATGTGCTCATCGATCTGACTCTTCATACATTCCTATGCACAGACATGAACACAGAAACCCACCAATTGTTCTAAACAAACCAAGTATGTCTTTGAACCAGAAAACAATATATTTTCAGCAAAAATAAGTAAAATGAAGTGGGAAAGTATGATATGTATCCTGAACACATCTACGTTTAACTCATTTCAAGTGTGTGGAACATTAGACATGTCAAACTGTGATGACAATTGTATTCCTTTTCTCTAAGAAATAAAAAAGAATCAGTGGGAAAAACAGTGAATATCAGTATTATATACATAAGTCATTCAGTGGAAGCAAATATTTTGTAGTTGGGAAAATCTACAATGTTGATTAAAAAATAGATGCTCTTTGAATTAGTGGAGCTGCTACCTTTTCTCAGTGTTGAATGAAACAAGAAAAAAATACTTTTGTTCGGTACAGAAAATGCTATTTGAAAAACCTGTGGAGAGAGCCAGTGTCATATATTATTATCAGAAAAATACATTCCAGGAGAGAAATGTTAGTCATAGGAGCTGAGTAAAGATCTAGTGCTTTATTAGGTGTCCACAGTAGAATAAAGTGGAAAGGGATTCATTCCAGGAAGAAATGGGGCAAACCTGTGGCAGTTTAGGTACTGAGGAATGGAGAAAGGAACCCAGAATCTAAGACCCATAGTGACTGAATGGTGGCAGAAACGTATGGCAACAGTGCAATTTGGGGGCTGGAGAGATGACTCAGTTGTTAAGAGTATTGATATCTTTTACAGAGGACCCAGGTTAAATTCCTAGTACCCACAAGTAGGTTTAGCCACATACTACCATTCTCAACTAGTTTCAGGGGATCCAATGCCCGCTTCTGTGTTCCATAAGCACCAGGCATGCATATGGTGCATATGCATAGATACAGGCAAAACACTCATCTACATAAAATGGCAATATAAATGTTTTTATTTGCTTATTTTTGGTTTTGTTTGTTTCTTTGTTTTAAGAAGCACAGAATGTGTAAAGATCTCGGGTTTGAAAATTAATCCCCAAAGCTACTTGACAATTCTAAAGACTGTGGTAAAGGATGATAAGGAAAAGAAATAAAGGACATCGAGCCTATAATTCGTAAAAAATCCTAGAGAAGCTATATAAGAAGGTGAACCCAAAGAAAAACATATAGTTATCCTCCTGGTTATTGGAAGTAGACAAGATTGCTGGACAAAAATGGGAACATGGGGGTGGGGTGGGATGGGGGGATGGGGGGATGGGGAGAGAAAAGGGTGAAGTGGAGGATGGGAAGAGCTTGGGGGAATAGGATGGTTGGGATATAGGAAGGGTGGATATGGGAATAAGGAACTATATATCTTAGTTAAGGGAGCCATTCTAGGGTTGGCAGAGACTTGACTCTAGAGGGGTTCCCAGGTGTCCAGGAAGACGACCCTAGCTAGTTCCTAGGGCAGCTGAGGAGAGGGTGCCAAAAATGTCCAGATCCTATTGTCATACTCATGAATATCTTGCATATCACCATAGAACCTTCACCTGGCATTGAATGGATAAAATGACAGAGCCCCACATAGGAGCACCAGACTGAGCTCTCAAGGTCCTGATGAGGAGCAAAAGGAGGGAGATCATGACCAAGGAAGCCAGGACCGCGAGGAGTGCTTTTACCCATTGAGACGGTGGGAACAGATCTAACGGGAGACCACCAAGTCCAGTTGGAATGGGACTGATGGAACAGGCAACCAAACCGGAGTCTCTGAATGTGGCTGACGGTGGAGAAGGACTGAGAAACCAAGGACAATGGCAATGAACATGAACTCTACAGCATGGACGGGCTCACTGTGAGCCATGTCAGTTTGGTTGCTCATCTTCCTGGACTTAGGGGGAGCTGGGAGGACCTTGGACTTAACATAGTGAAGGGAACCCTGATGGCTCTTTGTCTTTGGAGAGGGGTGGAGTGGGGGTATGGGTGGAAGGGAGGGGAGGGAAGAGGGAGGAGATGGAAATCTTGAATAAAAAACGAGAAAAAAAATAAAATAAAAATAAAAAAAAAGATGCTATTACCTTGAGGCATTGAGTGTTTGGCCCTTAGAAAATCGTAGAATCAACGACTTTTCCCATCCTTGCTGTTATGTGCAAAACTTATGCCTAAAACAATTTGTCAAGGAAGAATGGAAAATGAAGATGAGGAAATGGACTCTAACTGCAATGAAGACAAGAATAATGTACCTTCGGATGGTATCTGGAGGCAGAGATAATGAAAAATAAAATAAAATAGTAATTTGATTTTTCCAGTGTATAATTTAGCTTCTTTGTCAAATATCAGGTGTTCAAAGGTGTGTGGGTTAATATCAAGGTCTTCAATTTGATTCCATTGGTCCACCTATCTGTTTGATGCAAATACCAAGCTGTTTTCATTATTTAGTTCTCTAGTAGAGCCTGAAGTCAGGGACGGTGATGACTCCGGGGGTTCTTTTCTTGTACAGGATTGTTTTTGCTGTCCTGGGTATTTTTTTCACATGAAGTTGCCTATTGTTTTTTCAAGGTCTGTGAAGAATTGTGTTGTGATTTTGATGGGGATTGCATTGAATCTCTAGATTGCTGTAGTAAGAGGGTCATTTTTAATATGTTTATCCTGTCTTACCAAGAACATGGGTGATCTTCTTTCCAATTTCTGGTATCATCTTCAATCTCTTTCTTCAAATACTTAAAGTTCTTTTCATACAGGTACTTTCCCTTCTTTGGTTAGCATTACCCCAGATATTTTATCATATTTTTGGCTATTGTAAGTTGTAATGTTTCTGTGATTTCTTTTTCAGAGCCCTTTTATTATTTATATATAGAATGCTAATGATTTTTAATTGATATTGTATCCTCCCATATTACTGAAGGTGTTCAGCATCTTCATGCTCTTGCTATAACTATATGTCAATATGTAGAAGAATGCAAATAGATCTATATTATCCCCATGCACAAACTCAAGTCCAAATGGATTACAGAACTCATCATAAATCCAGCAATGCTGAACCTCATTGAAGAGAA